>NW_011888806.1:2611682-2627177 GCF_000151845.1 Pteropus vampyrus | reverse complement strand
TGGTTCTATTATTGAGATACATAACCAGCTGGAAGATAATAAAACTAAGTAAATGCTAGTTGAATTTTATATATATTTCATGTTTATTAAAGTATATATTAATAATATTTTTATATTGTTTAACTTATTAAAAACTGTACAATGTAGAATAATTGACAGAGGAAGAGTCAAAGAAAGTTGTTTTGTTGTGTTTCAGTAGCTTAGAAAATTTTCTAAATATTCATCCTAGCAGTGTGATTAAGATTTTAGAATAAACCCCTAAATTTGAATGTTCGTGTTGTCTTTTTTTATCATTCTAATATTTTTTGTTGTTGTTGAGGCATTTGGTAGACAGAATAATGGTCCCCCAAGGTTCTTCATGCACTAATCTCTGGAATTTATGAATATGTTACATTTCATGGCAAAGGGAAATTAAAGTAGCCAATGGAATTGAAGTTGCTAATCGACTGACCTAAAAATTGAGAGCTCTTCCTGGATTATTTGGTTGAGTCCAATATAATCACAAAACTTTTAAAATATGGACATAGAAACTAAAAAAGGAGGTCAGAATGATTCAACCTGAGAAGGACTTGATCCACCCTTGCTGGATTTGAAAGTGGAGGAGGGAGTCATCAATAGCAAAGAAATGCTGGTGGCCTCTGGAAACTACAAAATATTACTCAGCCATAAGAAGAGATGAAATACTGCCATTTGCAAAACATGGATGGACCTTGAGTTAATCAATCTAAGCACAATAAGCCAGAAAGAAAAAGTTGAAAATCATATGATATCATTTATATGTGAGATATAAACCTAAAAGCAACAAATGAACAGGACAAACAAACAGAAACTTATCAACATGGAAATAGACTAGTGATTACCAGAGAGTAGGGGGGAAGGGGGTAGGGGGGAAGGAAATGGGATAAAAGGAGTCAAATATGTGGTGACAGAAAGAAATCTAGCTATAGACAGTGAACATACAGTGTAAACATGTATATGCCTTACTGTTAAAAAATACAGCTGAAACTTACAAGATTTCGTTAACTAATGCAACCCTAAAATCATTAATTAATTAATTAATTAATTAAAAAAAAATAAGGAAACTGATTTTCTCAAGACCCTGAAGAAAGGGATACAGCAGTGCTGACACTGCCGTCACCTTGAACTCTCAGTTCCTAGAGGATGCCCTCAGGTCCTAGCCCCTTGGCCTTCTCACAACATTACAACTTATTTCTTCAAAATCAGATCCTATTTAAATCTACTGTTTTATTAGGCAGTTACCTCATTTAGGTTTAACAACAGGTTCCTTTTAGTTTTCTGTCTTTCCAGTGCTCTTCTACTCTGCTTTATTTGTGTGGTACCTAGAAGCTAGTCAGTGGTTTTTCAAATAGTAGTCTAGCTCTCAAATATTTTGCCATCCTAAATCTGTTCAGTTTCTTATATGGACTATTCAGGAGTCAGCTTAGGAATTAATATGTAGGTCTTAAGAGTCCCTTTTGTTTGTTTCTTCCCTCAGAAGTCTAGTTGGGAGGAGAGAGGGTTTCTTCTGCCAGTACAAGTAGGTGGCCTAGGTTCTCCACTGACACTAGCATGATTGGGGTAGTCTAGAGCCATCTGCCAAAGCTGTACAGGGTTGCTAATCCAGGCTCTTCATTTGACTTCTGATGACATTATGGAGGGGACTGGGAAGAGGTAGGAGAGAAGGGAGAGGTGGGTGATAGTGAGGTGGTGAGAACATGTTTTTTCTTTTGATGTTGGCTGAAGAAAGTTTCTATTCTTCCATACAATTTTTTTTCTTTTGGTCTATATCTATTGGTTTTTCTAGGTTGCTAGCTTCTCCAGCCCCCATTCTGGAATATGGGAAAAGCAGAAAGATAAGCCAATCCTTAAATCTCTAGATCTGTCTTCTTCTTTCCACCTTTTAGATGCTTCCTATGTTATTTGCTGTACTATGTTCAGAGTTTTTACCTTTACTTAGTAGAAAAAATTGTTGTCAAAGGAGTCTATTCCATTTTGTCTGGAACTGGAACTCCTATAGTTCAAACCAAATTTACCTTCAATTATGTTATCAGTGCCTCTAATAACTAATTTTGAAACAATTCACAGATATATTAATATTCACAAATGTAGTACTTCTGTTTAGTAGACATATTTACTTTAAAAATTGTGTACCCTAACAGCTAATCAAGTTAAAGAATCCTAATTAACATAAAAATAATTATCTTTTACAATAAAATTCTGGTTTATCAATTTGGTAACTGTTTTTCACAGATAAGGAGTAATTTTTTCATTTAGGTAGTTTTCCTTCCCAATAATATTTAAAGTCTTAATACTAAAAAATAAGATTCAAAACTTGAAAATAATCCATTACAAAATTTAATCTTTCAAATGCTTTAACAATTGGAAAGAAATGACAAGGATTATTCATGGCTTATGCTGTTAAGAGGATCTAATTATGTTTAATCATGTTCTACCAGAGTTCATATTACATGTTGAATGAACAAACTTATTTTTCAGAAGAGTTTGTGCCTGAGCCTGCAAACATTTCACACTGATTTTTGCAATGATGTTTAAGATGTCTCTAGGAGATGTCCCTGAATCACTTACATGTTTTTATAATTTTTGTATATCTTTAAAAATTGCACATAAAATTATAAAAGGAGCAATATAGTCTCATATATTTGACTTAGACCAATACATTATTATGTAGACTTTTGAAATGTATTTTATACATTAGCAGTTGCCTTCTGCTAATGTACATAATTGTAGTTTTTTAATTTATAGTATTATTTAACATCTGTACTGTTATGTTGTTGACAGAACTGCTGTGGGCTCTCATGTAATATAAGATAAATATCAAAACATATATAAGCAATTAAATATTTATAATCATATTAGGTATCAGGAGAAATATTTTGATTATATTTTGTTTGCCTATGTAATTTAATTGAGAAAAATGTATATATTATATATATAGTAAATATATCAGAGTTAAAATTTATATGTTCAGTAGAGCATATTTTTGTTATAGAAGGATATTTATTGGCTATTGATTTTTATGTTTTATTACTAGTATAGAAGGTAATACTTCAAATGAACACATTTTGAATTAATATGTTAGTTAAAATGAGTAATATTGGTAAAAAAAGAGTAAAAAATTACAGTTGTAATGTTTTCAGTACTTTAAATATCTGGACTTTATGATGGTTGTGCTAAAAGAGGTGCTATAGATTTGTAGCCAGCCAGCTATGTTCTCAACTCGGTTCCATGAATGACTTACTGCTCCTTCAAACTATATCAGAAGGACACTTCTAGGATGTGATGTCTTTCTTTCAAAGATACAAGATGTTGCCTCAAGAGCATTATGAATGTCTTAGAAATGGGTATTTTAAAATATAAGAAATTATGTTCTTCAATAATTTGGTCTCCTAGAGGGAAAGGAAATCTTTATTCTCATGTCTAAAATTCTCTTCAGTGATCAAGTCTTTATGTGCAAAGGCCGGGGTGGTATAATTCCATGTCCTTAGCAATAATGAGGGGGAAGGTATATAAAGCCCAGGCCACAGTTAAGACACAAATTGCAGCATGGGGAGCCTTCTGCTCAACTTCTACAACATCAACGCATCAAAAGTGAATAATAAAATCTAGGCTGGTAATTTTGGCTCTTCATTGTTCAGTGATACCCATATAACATTTAAAGTTTATCCCTGTGGACATTAAGTCATTGACTTGGTAGTATATAAAGAATGTCACTCTTTAGAACCATTGAAAAATGCTAGTTAATTTTACCTTTGATTCATATTTTGTCACATCTCTAGAGATATTGTGTGGGATATTTCTGTAGATGGACAATAAAGAATTCCTGATATTTTCAACAACAGACTTCATTTGTATTTTTCCCATCATGAATCCTGTGTTTGAAGATATTTTCTCTCCCAAATCACCAGATTATTTTGCAGTCATTTATTTATTAAACAAATACTGTTGATTGCCTGCTATACATCAAGCACTGTTTTAGGTTCTGTAGACACTGTTATTTTGTGGCTAAAAATATTTTCCCATTTCATAGCATTCAAAGACATAAGCAAATTTCTAACAACTTCTGATCATTAAACAAAAATCAAGGCTATAATACTGGCTTGATATAACACTAGGCAAATACAAAATATCTTGGTGATTTGCTTCTCTTTTTTAGTATGTACCATATGTTTCTAAATTTAGAAAATAACCCAACAGTTTTTCATTACTAACTTCAGGCACCTAAGGGTACAGAGAATTCCTCTGGGGCCATTGACCTAAGCTTGAAACTCTGCTGATTTTAAACACTAAGATCATTTGACAGAAGTTTATCTTGATTTCTTTTCTACTCTATTTGGTTAATTACAGAGTTGTTGTATTTGGCTGAGCATTCTTCGCATTGAAATTGTATAAAGGCACTACAACTCTAAAATTGCTCTTGCTAATATCTCATATTTTCTCTTTATGTTTTCCATTATATTCTGGATTTTTAATGCTATTCTTATTTCTTACAATTTTTAATAAAATTCAGTCTACATAGGAATTGTATGCTCTATGATTAGTATATTATGAAATTCTTAAGGAACAAACTCTCTGTGTGTGTATATTAGGGGTATTTGACAAAATTTGACAAAACTCTAGCTTTACTCTGGACATTTCCCAAATAAGCATGTTTTTTATTTAAGTCTTCTTGACTGAAATTAATGTCATTGTCATGAAAAATTGATTATGTAAATTTAAAATGTTATAGATAATAAAAATTAGTGGCCTTCAACATCATTTAGCCTATCCTCTGTTTTCCAAAAAGTTTTAAAAGTCTTTTATCTTTATTCCTATTTCATTTATCTTTGTATTGTATCCATCCAGTTATTTCAGGAATATAATTTTGATGGACCACTTTCCATGTATTGTCTCAGTGGTGTGTGGGAAGCTAAACATTTGGGATCTCTAGAGCCCTCATGAGTGCCCTCCCATAGCAATCCTGGATAGGGCATTATGACTATCTTTGGCCAATGCAACATTAACATTAGGCATTAATCTGTCCTCTGGGAATATTCTTGATGGATTCCAGATATCATTATATATGAAGAATGCCAAATAGCCATGTGGAGTGGTCCACATGAAGGAGAACTGAGGCCTGGCTGATAGTCTCAGCTGTCAACCACATGAATAAAGCCATTTGGACCTCTTAATTTGTTCAGAGGTTTACCTGATATCAGATGGTAAGAGAAGGCAATGTTCTCTTCCACTGAAGAAGTGACCAGAACCGAAAGCCTTTATACATTTTAGACAAAGAAATGATACATATATGAAGGAATAATAAGACAAAGGGGTTTGGGATAGGGACAGTAAGTTTTGGGGAAATGACTAGGACACATATTGAGGGAAGGTGCAAAACTAGTGGAAGATAAGTGTCATTTTAGTAAGTTTGTACAGACCTATTTCAGCATCAACTCCCAGTCTCTGGTGATAGATATTCTTTTCTTCCTGGTATAGGAAGGGCACCTTTCTCATGAGAAACTTTATGGCCTGTTTTAGGTAGAAAAGGTTAGGTCAGAGAGCCCTTCCTGCAGCTGCTATTTCTCAAATGTCTTCAGCTCAAAATAATTAATATGCCAAAGCAGATTAATGGGCTGGTATGTCCTGAACTCCTTCGACATGAAGCAAAGAAAATTCATGGTCAACATATCAACCCACATAATTATTACTACTAATAAATTTCTGTTATTTTAACCTTCTAAGTTTTGGAATAGATAACCAAAACATGGTATGATATTTGCTGTTTTTTCCCCTCCTTTAGTTAAAATATTTAATTCTTCACATCATCTGCACTAGGCTACCGAGCCCACAGCTGTATTTCAAAATACAATGTGTACTTAAGAAAAAACAAAAATGAAAAAGAAATGGCATATCGCCATTTCTAGAAGAAAGCTATGACATTTGTAACTAAATTTGAGGCTAGAAGTGATGTTTCTTGAGAGTTTCGGAGGTAAAGTACTGTGATGGTTGAGTAGAGTAGAGGATAAGTAAAAATGTCACAGAGGTTGCCATATGTGGTGGCCATGAGAATACAACAGATCTTCTGCTAAAGGGAGAATAGTTGATTGTGTCCCAAGAGGTGATCCTCTGGGTCCATCGCTGTTTTGGAGCTGGACCACCCTTTCCATTGGCTCTAACCAGCCATGTCTGAGCATGAAAAGGCTACTAATTTTGGTCTATTCATTTGAGGTGTACAACTCCTCAAACAGGACACTTTGAATTGAGGATTTCACACTGGCTTGACTGAAACTTTCACAGAACTGTACTGCAGTATGAGTCTGTTCCTACCTCATACTCCTTCCTTCTATCTTTCCTTCACATGTGTCAGATTTGTAGGTCCTTGCTTTTCTCTCTCTTGTCTTTAGCTTTCACAGGCATTTCCAGAAAAAAAAAAAATTGCATATATAATCACATTTGGAATTTGTTTCTCAGAGGAGCAGAATTGACACACCATGTATTATGGGCCTCAGGAGACAAGATTTGAACACTTTGAGGAGGAATGGCATTCAAGGTAATAGAAATAATGTGTGAAGTATCTTGAAAGAGGGAAAGCTTGATACCTCATATGCAAAACAAAATTTGACCAGACCATAATGGATAGGAAGAGGGATTAATGGAATCAGATATGTAGAGTGTGGTGTTAAATGCAATGCAAAGGATTTTGGATATTGGAATAGATAAAGGGGAGGCATGGGAGACTTTGCATAAAGGGTGACCTAATCTGAGTTGTGCTTTAGGAAAAGTAATCTGCAGCAGGCTTAAGTAGGGAGAGAACAGGTTCAGAGTATGAATTAGGAGACTGTTAGTTATAGTCTTCTGTTTCACCCAGTCTAGTAGGAAGCAATGTAAGAAGCCTGATCTTGTAAACCAATGCAAAAATTGGCACAACCTTGGTATAAGGAATAATGATGACAAGGAAAGCACCTTTATGTTTGTACAATGCTTTGGAGTTTATAAAAAGACTTTTACATAGATTAATGTTATTGTTATACATTTAAGGTTTTTTTTTTTTAAATCTCTATTTTATAAAAAAAAAAAGACTGAATTTCAGATACAGAAAAAAATATATGATTAAATTATAGTACAGAGTTTGTAGTTTGCAAATCTATGACTTAACACCAAATCTTCTAATTCTAACTCCAGGGCTCTTTATGATTATGTCAAGTTTTAAATCCACGAAAGACACAGAAGTAAACTGACTCAGCTACTAGTGGAGGAATTAGAATTTATGGGAGAAGTTAAAGTTGGAGATGGATTTTTTGGTCCATTTCTAAAAGGAAATGGGAGAGTTATGAGAGTCGATGAGAATATTAATGAAGAGGAGGAAGAGCATCCACAAAGTTCTGATGAACATTTTAGTTCAGTTCTGAAGCAACCAGAGAAGGACCCATAACAGGAAAAAAAACAACCAATGCTCATTCTGCAAATATTTATTGAACACCTACCATTTACCAGCCTGCAATAAAGAGTTAAAAAAATAGACAAAAATAGCTTCCATCAAGAATCTTATACTTTAGAGATACTAAAAAAACAGGCTTTTAGATTATTAATACTCATCAATGAATGGGCCAGTTTGAATACCAAGTAGTTATGACCACACATTTATATCTGGTCATAGAAAGGAAAGTGTGCCTTCACATCACTATAAAATGAAGTTGCATCTTTTATTTTTGCCATTATGCTGAATTCAACTTATAGACATAAAAACTATTGTGTCCCTAATGGAAAATGTGAAAACAATTTACCTTTGATGAATTAATATATAGCCCCTGGTATCTATATTCTTATAAACATTCATAGTTTTGGGGGGAAGGGGATTACAAAAAAACACATCTATTTCTTAGAATATTTGAAATTTGCCTACGTATGTTTTAAATGACTTGAAGACCTGATTATTTTAAAGAAGATTTATTTTTTAATTAGAAGATCATGAATGTGGCTGCTGCAGTTCATAGAATGCTGCTTCTTGGACTTGTTTTTCTATGTTCTTATTGCTTTCCATATTACCCAAGCATATTGTCAGATACAACCAAGGATCAGCAAAAGTATTAAAATCATCTTCATAATTGACTCTCTTTATTCATAAGAAATTATTTACTTAGATTTAGAAGATCATCTAAACATTCTATTGTCCCCTCTTTAATTTTTTTTTGAGGAAATACAGTTTTGACACATTCTCTAAGTTCCCATTAGTCAAACTTAAGAAAATATATTCTTCAGAATTACTGAATTTCTAAATTGCTTACATTTACGATTTCAAATATAAAAAGGTATATATTTGTGTAACACACACACACACACACACACACACACACGCACACACACACACCCTATGTACTAACCTGAAATTATAGCTTCAAATAGTAAAATGCTATAAAACATTAATTGCGGGGCCGTTAATGGAAACTTCTATAATGCTAGGAAACTTTCCCCTGAATAACGTGTCTCCAGAGAGACTTGCTAACTACACACCTGCTTCAGTAAATGAAAGTAAAACTCGTGCTTCATTTCATCCTTTCACCCTTAATACTACTTAGAATTCTCACTCTTCTCATTTTGATATATTTCTCCCGAGTGACAAGTATATACATAAGATAATAAAATGTGTTAAAATAGTCTGTTTGGCAGTATTTTTGCTGATGTTTTAATTCATTTCTTTTCACATGCTGTATCACCATCATGTCTAACCAGATTTTATGAGAGGGCTCACTGAAGTGAAAATCAAGCCAATGAATCATTTAATATGAACTAATGAAAACCAGATATAAAAGGCTTTAGTAACTGTTTTGGAGCTTTAATTGTCAAGTGGATGTAAATTCTGAGCACTACAAAGTAAAGAAAGGGACTGTAATGAAGAAACTGGGATCGCTTTGTGATAATTGGTTTAATTAAATAGCCATGTAAATGATGATGTCCCAGATGAAGCCAGTGAAATAAGAAGGGAAAACGTTTTCTCTAAGGTAGGAGATGCATTTTGAAATGGGAAAGGAGTAAACCATTATTATATTTTCTTGCCACAATTTGAGAGAAAATTGTTATTAGCATGTCATGTCATAATTCTTTTTATAAAGCTCACTTTGTTCAGATATATCTATGAAAGCTTTTAAATTTTTTGAAATAAAAGAAATCTAACACAATATTTCAAAACTTCTGTTGTTTGTTTATGGTGTTGATGTGATAAATTTGTGGGTTGCCATGTGATTAACTATTATAGTGTAGCAAGAAGTGCTATAAAGAAGACAGCTATACACACAGATCATAGTTTGTTCTTGGATGTTAAAACAGTATTTTTTATCGTACTAGCATAGGCATTGTCTACAATAATTGATTCAGGAAAAAGTGAGCAGTGGATGTTAAAACCGTCAGATAAAAGATTTTTAGGGAATAGGATAGTAGGAGGAAGTCAAAGTATCATCCAACAGATACTTTACTAAATACAAAGAAAAAGTTACAGCTTTATGATGAAGATATCCACAGATCAGAGCCTTAAATAAGTAATCAAATTTAGCATAATCACTGCTAATTCTTCTTGATATGGTACAAGAAGGAGTATATAACATTACTTATGTAATATTTTTTCCAAAATACTAAACTGAATTTAATCATGAGGAAGCAAGCAGACAAATCTAGAATATAAAGCACTCTGCCAGTAATTGGCCTGAATGCTAAACCAAAATCCTCAAACTCCAGATGCCATAAAAACAAAATAAAATAAAAGAAAATAATCGAAAATATAAAAGGAGAAGGCACTGTTCTACTTTTTAAAATTCTATTAAATTTATTGGGGTGACATTGGTTAATAAAATTATATAGGTTTCAAGTGTGCAATTCTATAATACTTCATTTGCATATTGCATTGCGTGTTCACCACCCAAAGTCTAGTCTCCTCCCGTCATCTGTTTACCCACTTCTACCTCGTCCCCTGTCTCTGTAGAAACCATCATTCCATTGTCTGTGTCTATGATTTTTTGTTTGTCTTGATCTTTTGTTGCTTTCAGTTTCATATTCCACATATGAGTGAAATTATGTGATTCTTGACTCTTTCTGTCTGTTTTTTTTTGCTTAACATGATATTCTCGAGATCACTGTTCAAATTTAAAAGAGACAGAATACCAAAGGCAATGATTTATTCTTGGATAGGAAAGAAAGAAAAGAGATTATAAAATATTTCCTTTGGGGGTATTTGACTTTTGAATTATAATAATGGTATTATTGTAATATAGGTAATTGTCTTCTTCTTAGGTTATTCCAAAGTAAGGCTTAAGTATCATAGTGTCTGCAATTCTCTGTCAAGTGGTCATCACCACCAACAACAATAAAAATAAAAAAGAGGAAGAGATCAAGCAAAAGTGGCAAAATATTTACAGTTTGATTAATAGAACTACAGAGTACATAAGTGTTCGTTGCGCTAATATTTCAACTTTTTGTAGATTTAATATTTTTTAAAAATTGGGGAGCTTGGTATTGCCTAATAGATATTTTAGTTAGAGATAATTATATTTGGGGCCTGCTGAATCGATAAGCAGTTTAGTTGAAGAATTTAGATTCCATTACCACCCAGTATTATTAAAATCTGGTTTTGGAACAGTTATATACAGAGAAATTAGGTCATTTTAAGTGGTAATTATTTTCTGAGAAGTCACAACACAAATTTGTCATGAAATAAAAGACCCTGTGACATCAGTTGTTTTTCTCAACCTTGAAACTAGAAACGATATTTAGATTTCTTAAATTATATGGATAAAAAAATTTCAGAGATTAGTCAATACATCTTTGTAATTTAGATCAAGAAAATTTACTTTGCACATTTTAGAAAATGTGGAAAATAAAAATAATCTCATTTCTAAAAAGATATATTCACATGCATTTTTTTATATAAGCATTTAAACAGCCTTGGAAAATGAAGAATTTAGTCATTCATTTATTTTATTCACACCATTTATTTGACTCGTTCCATTCAATAATTTTATTTCTCTTATTGTTGTAAATAAATTTAGATGTTTGTCAAAATTTATGCAAAAAAAATGATGTTAAGAGCAATGTTGTTCATGGCATGTCTTGCCAATGTACATTTTTGAATTTTCATGTTTACATGCCCAATGTGTGAAACAGTTAGTGTTTACAAACATAGAATTGAAAATACCCATCACACTGTTTCTGAAAAGAGTGACATGCCTAAATGTGAAAGTGTCTTTTAATGTGAGTGCAATGACATGAAAGTTATGCTTTGTTAACTTAGTTCATAATTATGTGTGATTTAGGAGAATCCCAGGAAAGCAAGGATGATGTAATGAAAGAAATAGATTGATATTATATATTTAATCAATAGATTAAATACATTAAAATCAGTCTATTCAAGAGATCCTAAAAAGCCATTTGATAACATTTAATCAATTTCTATTAAGAAGACCAAAACATTCTATTAAAGAATACACCAAGGAATAGGATTCTACACTAACATCATAAAATGTATTCGCTTTAAATAAACAGCTAACATTATACAAAATAGTACAACTTTAAACATATTCCCAATAAAATCAGAGAAATTTAATGATTGACAATAACACTACTATTTTTTTGTCCTTTTGGTGGGAGGGTGTAGGTTTTATAGGATACAAGTAGATTTGAAATAGAAATGAGGGCTATTATATATATATGTAATTTTGGAAATATATATATATTAGAAATAAGGAGAAAAATCATTATTACAGAGTATATTAATATATACTTATAAAACAAAACTGATTTAATTGATGAAAATAGACACAAAAGAAAAATTCAGTAAAGCACTTAGATCAATGATAATAGACAATAACTTTCTTATTAAAAAGTAATAGCAGTTAGGAAACATTTAAAGAATTCATTTATAATAACATCATAACATACAAAACACCAAGAATTAAACTTAACAGGATATTATGTATAATTTATGTGAAGAAAATTATAAAACTTTTTTTGATAGATGAAGATTTGAAAAAAAAACAAAAATTTTCAATATCAAGATAATAGTTAATTAACTTGCTGTATCCACTCTGTGGACTATATTGGGACTTCAACAACTGCCTTCCCCCTGAACTCCAAATTCATTGAGTAATAAGCTAAAAGTATCAGTGTATGTAAATGCTGCCACCCCCTCATCAATTCACATATTGAAGCTCTAACTCCCAGTGTGTTAATTAAAATTAGATAAAATCCTAAGGGTGGGTCCTTGATTTTTAGGATTAGTGTCCTTATAAGAAGAGACTCCAGAGACCAGAGAGCTAATACTCCATCCCACACCCATCCTCATGCACAAAGTCATGTGAGCACATAGGACATGGTTGTGCTGCCTACAATCCAAGAGAGGCTTCAAAATGAAACCTACCTTGCCAACACCTTATTCTTAGACTTTCCAGCCTCCAGAACTGTAAGAAATAAATGTCTATTGTTTAAGCCATTCAGTCTATGCTATTGTGTTATGGTAGCTTCAGCAGCTAATACAGGGGAGGAGAAAGGGACCAAAATCTGTTCTCTTGATCTTCGATAGATTACCTTTGTCCGCTTGAAAATTGTGAGCCTTGGGCAGTCTCTCCCACCAACCATGCTCTGGGCAAAGGTTAATGCTTCTATTTGTGTGCTAACTACCACTCTCTAACTTACCCTGGAATGTCTTTCTCCAGTATCATCAATTCACTCCTTTTTACTATATCTTTAGCATCAGTATATCTTCAGAATTTGACTACTCTCACATCCTCCAGTGTTAGTATCCTGGTCTATGCACAATTATCTCTTCTTACCTGGAATATTTCTATTGTGTCCTAACTGAGTCCCTTCATCTTTCTCGCACTTTTCATTCCATTTTCATCATAGTAATTCTGTAAGAATGAATTCGGATCATGTTGTTTATCTATGTAAACCCCCCAAATGTCTCTTTATGTATTTCACAATGAAAGCAAAAATTCTTGCCACTGTGGCCTGAAAGGCAGATCCCTGATGTGATCTCCTACTAATGTCCTTTTTTCTCTCTCTTTTTCAGTTATTCTGGCCCACCTTCCTGCTTTTTGAATATACGAGGGATGTTTCTTCTTCAGGATGTTTACATTTCTTATTTTTTCTACCTGGAAAACTCTTCTCAATATATCCTCATGGCTCATCTTCTCCCCCCGCCCCCACCTTCTTTTGGCCATTATTCAAATATTCAAATGTAATTTTCCTTCATGAAGTCTCTGAGCTTCTCTAATGAGTTAAATGGTGTCCTGAAAAAAAATGTTGACATCTTCAGACCTAATTTGGAAATAGAGACAGTGTAGATGTAATTAGTTTTGATGAGGTTGTACTGGTGTAGGGTAGCCCCTACTTCAATGTGACTGGTATCCTTATAAAATGACCATGTGAACACAGAGACACACAGAGAAAACACCATGCGATGACAAAGGCAGAGATTGGAGTTATGCTGCTGTAAGCCAAGAAATACAAGATTGCAGGCAAACTATTGGATGTTAGGAATAGGTGAGAAAGGATTCCTTTACAGATTTCAAAGGAAACCTTGCTGACACCTTGATTTCAGGTTTCTTTCTTCTAGAACTGTGAGACAGTCGATTTCTGTAGTTTTGGGTCATCTGGTTTGTGATACTTTGTTTTGGTAGCTGCCTCATCTGAAATTGCTATTCCAGGGATTCCTCGTTGCTTTAACCTGCTTTATTTTTTGCCTTAGCATTTGGCATCATCTAACCTACCATAGTTTATTTATTTATTTCATGTATTTTCTGCCTTACTACCCCCCAAGTGTTACCAGCATAACGCTAAGAGTTTTTTTTCTGTTTTCTTCCTTATTCTGTCCTCAGCACTTGAAATAGTTCTTGATGTTGTACAGATTCTCAAAACGTGTCTATTGATTGAAGCAATAAAGATAGGAGTGAACGCGGGAGTGAGCCAAGTGATTTGTTTCGTCTCCATCGAGAAGAGTAAGGGGTGTTTCAAAAAGATACAAGTGTTTTAGGAAATTGGTTTGCTCGCTGTATAAAATACTATAAGTGGAAAGAAGCATTCTGTCTTACAAAATATTACACAGCAATTAAATGTAATATTTGAAAAGTTCTAGTGACATGAAGAATTCTTATGGTTTTATGAAAAAGATAGTTGCAGAATTGTTTCTACAATATAATCATAGCTGTAAAATAGACAATTTTGAATAAAGAATAGACTAGAGGAAATATCCTAAATTTCTAAGAATGATGTTTTTACTTGACACTATGCGTGATTATTTTGTCTTTATTTTATTATTCTGAAAATTCTGAACATTATGAAGTTTATGTAATTACACTTGATTAAAAAAAATGCTTTTATTTACCTCAGTTAGCCTCATGGCTGCTCATGACTTTACATAATATCAGCAATGAACTCAAAGGTAAACCAAGGATTTCCATGATGAACTTTCCAAACCATAGCACAGAACTAAGCCACTAAAGATGCCAGTGCTTCTCCATGTTTGGTAAGTTTAGAAGCAGAAGCTTCCACCAGACTTTTCTGTTCCAGAGCCTAGCTGTCTACATTCCTCCATTCCTTCAGTCAGAGATGCTGAAATTAGAAGCTTCTTATTGAATCGGGGAACCACAACTGATTAAAAAATCTCAAACTACTAACCTTTATAATCCATGCCAACAAAACAGACAGTTATATTCTGCCTCTATTTCCTTGCTAATTTGAATTAAAGTCTTGTGTATGGATCCAACTGCCAATATCTAAGTTATATTGATTTCTAACAGCAACAAAGACTGGGAAGTGTTTTAAACTCTACTGCCTCTGCGTATTAGAAGCTAATTGGAATGCATGCTTATTGCTCATTAGATGAAATATAATTTCTCATAATGAAGAGTTTATTGTATTCTCATTTCTAATGTATATTCAGGAAATGGAATATCCAACATGTAGGAAATGGTGAAATAGAAAATAAGACATGGTTAGGAATTGTCCTCAAAAATTAAAAATCCTTCTTCAGCTCTTCGATTCATGGTAGGTGATGAATATCTTTCCTGTCATCAATAACGTGATGTTTCAATCATGTCAACTACTGATTGTATTGCATTTCTTTTATAGGTAATGAATAAATTTTCTCTTGATGCTTTCAAGATTTTCTTTTTTTCCTTGGCTTTCAACATCTTTGCTGTGATGAGTCTGGGTGTAAATAAATTTGTGTTTTATCTTACTTGGAGTTTATTGAGTTTCTTGGATGTGTAGATTTTTTTTTTTTACTTTTTTTGTCAATTTGGGAAGATTTTCAGTAATTACTTCAAAAATCTTTTTTATACTTTCTCATTATGCATGTGTGAGTATGCTTAATTGTGTTCCACATTTTTTTCTACAGCTCTGTTCATTTTTTATTTTAATTTCTTATTCTCTCTGTTCTTTAGATTGTATAATTTCTATTGGTTTATCTTCAAGTTCACTGATTTTTCTGCCAACTCAAATCTACTTTTGAAT
>NW_011888806.1:2600387-2610382 GCF_000151845.1 Pteropus vampyrus | reverse complement strand
TTGAGCGTTAAATGAGCTAGTTTGAATGCACTAGCAGAAATTCTGGCTTTAAAAAAGTTGCCATTTTCTTCAAAACGTTTTACTTATAAAAATGTTTTCTTTTCAAGGAAGAAAATATATTTGTGAGAGATTATTAAATTACTGAAATTTTACTTCCAGCTATGCATAATAAGTAGTTTGAGTACATTGAAATATATTCCGGAGAAAACATGCTCCAGGAACCATCTATGTCAAATTAGCATTGAGAATTTGTTTACACATAACAAAGACCTCGGAAGTCTTTCAGGGAGATTGGGCCATTCTTCACACAAAAACCCTTTTCCTAATTAGGTACAAACACACACAACAGTACAAATAATTCAATATTTTGATACTCTAAAATCTATGTCTTCCTCCTCTACCATCACTCTCGGTTCAGGCCATTACTGTCTCTCATCTGGCTTATTATGACAATTGTCCCTTCCTGATCTCCCTGCTTCCAGACTTCTCCACATGAATCATTTATCAGAGGAGCAATATTATTTTCTGGCCTTAAAGGAGTCCAGGCTCCTTGTTATCTTTATGCTTAACATACAATTTCTCAGCATAGTTTGTTTGCAAGACCCTTCGGACTCTGCCTAAACAATCCTCTCCAGTTTCATGGTGGGCCCCTTCTCCATTCACCACACGTTATTCTTCAGTCTAGAAATTATTTCCAACTCCTTAATTTCACCATATTTTGTTTTCTTCTCTTCCCATTCTTCTCTCTCTTCCTCTTTCTCCCTCTGTCTCCATCTCTTCATTTTTTTCCCTTGTGAAAATTATATATTCTCTGCCAATAATGGCCCAACCTTTACTTGCTTAATCCTTAAATTGACACCATGTAGCTATCCACATCTCCTTTTCACTAAAGTATTCTACTCCTCACATCCAAAGTGATAGCTCCAAAATACTACTACCAGTTCCCAAAGGTATGAAACACTCTTCTAAATAAATATGTCTCTCTGTGAGTTTACAATTTTTGAGGCTTTATGATTCTCTATCATCTATCTATCTATCTATCTATCTATCTATCTATCTGTCTGTCTGTCTATCTATCTATATTGTCTGTCTCAAACACATGACTCTGAATTTCTTCAGAGCTAGGATTATGTTTTGCAAATGTTATCACTAGTCCTAATTCAAACTTGAAACATACTTGGGGCACAATAAGTATTTAATATAAAATAAAATATTAATATGACTACACAATAAACAATTCTTGACATTAAGCCCCTATAAAGAAACACACACACACACACACACACACACACACACACACACACACACACACATACACACAAATGTGGAAAACTTTATTGAAATAAAAACAACAAATAGCTATGGAGCTTGTGTTTATAGTTGCAGAATGCTGATGGGCCAACCTCAGCTACTCTAAAGGTTATCATAGTTTTCCATAATTTCTTGTGGAATATTAACCATTAGAGTTAATATTAATGATTCATGTAAGCTTTTGTGTTTGCTTTGATTTGTTCTTTTCCTGGAAAGTTTGGAGAGATTATAGAAATATGGCAACCAAATGCAGTTTTAAACTTAGCAAGGACTATTATCTTCATCCTTCTATTTAATTGTCCCCATGGATCCCTGAGCAATCCCATAATATCACATTTACCAGGTTATAATATAGTGTTTTTCTTTTTCACTGAAACTGTGAGCTCATTGAAAGAAAATGTTATTAGTCTCTTTATCTTCACTGTCTGGCCCAGAGACTAGGATTTATAAGATATCCCAAGATGTTTTTCAATGAATGAATGAAATTCTTTGTTTGCCAGAAATAATGTGATGATTTACGCTATGCTCAGAAGCTTTTATTTAATTATGAAAAAGTAAGACAATAGGCATTTAACCATTTGTTCTGTCTATTTTGATGATTAAGCCCTAAGAACAAAGCATAGGGTCAGCATCTTACAAGTACTAGTCTGCCTTAACTTCCTCAATCAGGATTGTCTCATTAAACAATATATATTCATTTAAAAAAGTAAACAATAAATCATTTTTAATATCATATTTCCACTAAAGATTCAAGTTACTAAATTGTTTCAAATAAAATTCTATGATAAATAATTTGAGGTAATGTTGGTAGCTCCAGGTGCTTCTTCAGCAAATTGGTCTATTTGTGAGGTTTTGGCTCTTAGGTTAATATTTGAATTGTGTTGTAGTGAAATTGTATCATGGAAAGAATTTTATTAGGTTGATGAACAATTTATCCATATTCCCACAAGATTTAAAGTACTTTGAAAGATAAAAGACAATGTTTTATATTCATTCTTATGATAACCTACAGATTTTATGTTGAAATATCTGCTATGAAAAGGTAATTCAATAGAATGCGTCACCTGCTATTTTTTAAGTATATGGGAAGCATAACTTTGTGATTGATTAATATCTGTGTTATAGGTTGAATTGTGTCCCTCTCTGCAATTGTCCAAAAGGTATGTTGGAATTCTAACACCCAGCACCTCGGAATGTGTCCTTATTTAGAAAAAAGTTTTTCCAGAGGTAGTCAAGTCAGTATGAAGTTCTTAGGGTGGGCCCTAGTCCAATATAAAAATGTGACTGATGTCCTCATAAAAACAGGGAATTTGAACACAGGTATGTGTATAAGGAGTATGTCATGTGAATAGGAAGACAGAGGTTGGGATGATGCATCTGCAAGTTATGGAACATCAAAGATTTTCACCAAACCATAACAAGCTAGGAGCGATGCAAGGTAGAGATTCTCTCTCATCGCCCTCAGAAGGAAGTGATTCTGCCAACACCTTAATCTTGGACTACTAGCCTCCATAATTGTAAGACAACAAGTTTCTGTTGTTTAAGCCCAAGAGTTTGTGATTCTTTGTTACAGAAACCTTTGGAAACTAATTTAAAAAAAATGTATCCCAAGGAATGAATGGCGCATATTTGTTCATAGAAGATGTCCACATTAGTTCTGGTCCTCAACAAAACATACACCAATAAGGTATTAAATGTGTTCATTTATTTTAGTAGGAGAAATATCTGTGTGAAAGAAAAGAGAGAGGGAGCCAGACAAGGCTGGGGCAGCTGGGTAAGCCATTGGATCACATGTAAGTCTGACACTGGGGAAAGAAAAATGGAGAAGATAATTAATGGACATTTCCTAGATTGTCCTGTAGTCTAATGAAGATTCAGTTTGGCAAAATTATTGTAGTGTCTGTAAATCAAAGTCAGCTATCAGGAATGTCTTAGGTCTCCCAGGAACGGGTCAGCCTTAGTATCTTTGCCAAGGGGTAGACGAGGAGATAGATTTCCAAAGGCAGTCTGGGGCCCTTGGTTAATTCCACTTCCTGAAGGATGAGGTCTGTGAGGCACAATCTCATGGCCCCCAGAGATGCTCCTGGAGTGACTGAAGAACTGAAGCAGAATTCAATTCTTGAAAGAAAATAAACCCATGTAAGTATCTGCCCAAGAATAGGAAGATGTCATTCATCTAGAATATAGGTTGAGGTAGACTAGGCTGTGAAAATAAATCAGTCCTGACATGCAAAGTCTTAATACAGTGGAAGCTTTTGTTGCTCAGAAGGCAATTTAGTGATAGAAAACTTGGAAGTGGGGGATGTGGAAATTTCTCTTCTCTGCTCTACACAGACAAAAAGAGGGGCAAGTAACAGTATTTCTAGTATCTTTAATATGTGGCTTCCAACTTTGCCCTGGGGTGGGGGCTGTGGTCACTCCCTTAGTTAGCTGGAAGAGAAAAATATGGAGAAATATATATGGGAGATTTTGTGGTCAAGGCCTTAAAATGGCATGCATTTGGTCCACTCACTTTCCATTAGCTAAAACTCAGTCATTTGACCCAGTAGACTGGCAGATATACTTGAGCTACATTCTCCTTGGAAAAGAGAAGAATGGACCCTGGTGTATATCTGGCCATCTCTACGACACTTGAAAATAATTGACTATCAGAATTTGTGGCATCAAGTAGAAAATAATCTGAAAAAGTAACTGAAATTCTCAGTTTTTGTCATCTCTTTGGCATTATTCAAATACAGATAGCAGTCATTAAGTGATGATTTTAAGATTAAAAGTACCTAAAATATTTGTATACACATTATTATAACATAAAGTAAATAAATTAAGCATTTTAAATAAATAAACACTAAGGGGATTATTATAATTTCATGCTTCATAATTGAATAATTTCCCCCCAGTTTGTACAAATGCAATTAAGTATTCTAGAAATAGAATTACAGATGGTCCAAATAAAAATGTATGGAAGTGGATAAGTGTGACATGTTGAATTAGTTCTATAAATAAATTCTTCAGTTTTGTTTTATAGGTTTTTAAGAACATATTTTCAGACTCATATTTTTTTGGATTGTTTGTATTCTTGGTGTGTATGCATTTATAGCCTTGTAATAAGAAAGTTATAGGGGACTAAAGGAATTCAAATTATACTTTTAGTAGCCAACAGCAAAAAAAAAAAAAAAAAGGAATAAATGAGGAATAATTATCAATGATAATAATTTTTGTAGAAAAACAATATTAATCAAATCTGGACAAGTCTGAAAGTTCACAATGTACCTTATTATCTACTTTTCTCCAGTTCCTACTCCATCTTTGTTCTACTGTGTAGAACATGTATTCTGCCACCTATAAACAGACTTACCTTTTCCCACATCACTCTGAAACCTAGGTGGAAATAAAGCCTAACAATTATTAGTGTGGCTCATATTACCAGATGGACCTCAATTGGAAGCCCAGCTGTACTACTTGGGAAATTTGAAAGTTCCCCAAGCTCTCTAAACTTCAATTTATTTATGTATCAAATGGGAATGACAATACCTCCTCATTAAGTTGCCATGAGAAATAAATGAAATAATCTATGCATAACAATTGTTGAAACCTGATATATGGTTACTGCTCAATCACGTTATACATTGCTACTCTTATTAGTAATAGTATTAATATTATATATATATATATATATATATATATATATATATATATATATATATATATACATATATGCATATTTTAAACTTTCTAATCCACTAGTTAGAGGTCTCCAGAAAACAGTTCTCAGTTAAGGCTAAAATGCTTAAAAATGTAATGGACTACATGTTGTTGCATCTACATTATCAAATGCAGGTCCCTAAGTAACTCTGTAGGAGATTGGTCCTTCTGTTAAATTTTTTTTTTTTTTTTTGAGGCTTAGAATTCACAGGTTTTTGTCTTATGTCTCTTTGAAAGCCAGTTAGTGTCTGCTCTCCAGCTTCATTTTTGTGAAACTCTTTCCGGAGGCCAGACTGAGTCCATACTCTCTCTTCCTTATTTTGCAGCTTGCTCCAGTATCAACCCTGCTCTCTATTGTCAGAAAAGGCATCTCGGTAAGTACTGACAATGGACTGGAATGACTAAGACCCAATTTTTGGAACAGCTCTTTGATTTAAGATCCTTCCCGAGATCACTTACTCTGCCCTCAGAGTGTGTTTGTTATTACTCCCATATCTTCTACACAGCTTGGTCTCCCTTCACATTTTGATGAGAGATACAACAGTTTAAAATTAAATTCTTTATATCTGGTGTAAGTGATATTGTATTATCATGATCCTTATTTCTTCTGGAATAATTTCTATATTTTGTTTAAAAAAATCTATTTATCAGATTTAGCAACTTCTCATCTATAAGATTAAATTCATAGGATAAATGATGATAAATTCATGACTTCACTTACCCCATTTTCTAATGGTTATAATAAACAGTGAGATTATATTCTAAATTTGACATAATTTTTGATAAAAAGTTTGAGTTGGGAAAGCAAAAATAACATGCAATATTCCTTTTAGATCCCCCCCCTCAAATGTGCTATGCATATTTTAAAATAAGAACACATCTGCCCTTTTACATAGTGCATTTATTTTCATATCATTCTACCTTGAAATTTCTCACATTTTAATTTGAGGGAAGAAAAAGCTGTCTCATGCAAATACTTTCTTTTTGTATAATCTGTATATTAATTCTTTCATCTGATGTAGTTTTTTTTTTTTTTTTTTCATTTCACTACCATGTGCCAGGATATTATACTAGATTTGGGTTTTTCAAAAAAGAAGACAGAAACTCTCTATAATTTCGGAGCACATATTCTGTCTGTCTATGAAGTTAAAATAACTATCTTTAAATGCAACACATTTCATTCGTGAGATCATTCATTTTTTCATTTATTAATTACTGAGCATCTATCTATGCAGCATGCATTATTTCCTAGGCTGGTGGAATATAGTGGCCTATAGGGTATCAATGATCGTTTGTAAAACCCATCCTAGACAAAATGTAGTTTTTCTCCTGTCTGCAATGCAATTCAGAATACATGGAACTTTAGTTATACAAAGGTGGGAGCCGGACTGAGTTTCCCACTGATTTTATGCTACACTGCACTTTGGCTCTCCTTCCTCTCTGTCATTGCCATTTTCCTACTTTTGAGGATTAAAAATGAAAATTGTAAAATCAGGTTCTGTTCCCAACTCAGTTCCTCTCTAGCCACTTTGGAACTGTAGAGCAGTGGGCCCTCGGACGCAAATGCCTTGTTCTTCTTCTCCGAGAAATGTCGTAACGCCACACCAAAAATATGCATGGAAAGGAAGTCCTGCCAGTGTCTAGAAAACCACCTTGTCTTCTAGATTGTCACTTATGAACATATGAAGTGACAACAATCCTTTTGTGGACCTCTTTCTAAGCATTAAGAAAGGAAATTAAAGAAAATGTTCCTGACTATTATGTAATCCTAGGAGACTCATTATACTTTATGGGAACATTCACCTCAGAGATAATAAAAATTTTTGAGGATGTTAACAAATTAGGACCTAGAAGCTTTTAAAATGGATCTGTTCTTAACTGTTTTAAAAAGGATCAGTGCAGAATCATACAAATAGACTATATAATATTGTTAGAATTTAATAATGGTGTCAAGAACTAAAAGACATAGCTCCTACTACTTATAAACTTTCCCTTACAACTGGAAGCTTTCGTCCATGTAATTTCAAGGCTGAAAGTTTATGTTTTAGCTACTTAACAAATAACTTAGGTTATTAACTTACCACATTCCATTTGACTGTTAATTCACACTGGAGACAACTAGTAAGGGCATAGTTCTATATTCACTGATTTTTGATTTGGGTAAATTTTAGCCTGGGAAAAATAAGATAAATATTTTTAATAAATTTAAACATTAGTGATATAATGCTTTTAATTATAATACAGGAATATTATATTATTTTTCCAACTCTGATTTCATATACAAGTGAAGTTCATTCATATGTACAGATAATCATTAAGATTGTATTTATATATTTTTTTTGATTCAGTTCGACTGCAAATTAATGTAGCAGATTCAATGACATAAATGATATAGGATCTCCTCCACACCTTTTTTTTTTTAGAACTAGCAGACAACTGTTCTCATGTATTACAAGTGTTCTCATATTATTCATATTTGTTAGAGCAATATAAAATTAAATAAGGAAGACCTTTTGCTCCATCCTTTTTATTTTATAAAGTTAAAATTCATTGTTAGATCTAAAATGAAAGAGTACCACAGCCGACACTTATCACTGACACAGATTTGGGGAACCAGTGACAATGCATCTCTGTTAATGATTTCACCTTTTACACACTGTTTCTAACAAAGGAAATATAGCTTTTAGCCTCAAGTATGTGAAGAATGGAGGAAAGGAACAATTCAGCCTAAGTCCTAAAGAAAAACTAAGGTTGTGCTTAACTCTGAGCCGAGAAATGGCCCCATTAGCTACTGCATGGGCTTCTGCATGGGCTGCTCCCTGAACTAGACCTGCAATGAGGTTTTATTTCAAAAGGCATTTTTTTCTTCACTTCAGGATGAATCGTTACGACAGGCTTTGAGACTCAAAAAGTACCATCTGCTATTTTTTATAATTGTCTAAAGAGAAATAAATGGAAGACAACAAAACTTTTTAAGTCAGTTACTTAAATTAGCTATGCTAGACAGACTTTATTGATGTACAGAAAAATAGACAAGGATAGGAATGGTTTCCCTTTAAATTCAGGAGGAAAAAAACCCCACCTTATATTCATAAAGTGTTTCTCTGGAAACATTAGTCTCAAGAAAAATATACCCTGGGCTATTAATTTTCAAATTATAAAATGAGTTAAGAAAGAGAGTATTATAATATATGCATACATATATGCATATTAGTATAGTATGTCATATAGATGTATATACATGTTTTACACATTCACACTAGTACGCAATCTAGTATACATTCCTGGTTTCATCATTATTTTCTTCATGGTTTTTTTTGGGTACTACACTGAAATTGTAGCAACTGTGGCATAAGAGATGGCCATGAAGTCATCCAATATGTCCCCTTGCTAAAGAAAAGTCGTTCTCCATAATGTTTTTTGATCTCTTGCCCATTTTATGTTTAAATCACTCAGCCACAGGGACTTAGAGGATTTCCCTTGAAACTTGTCCCCATAGGCTGACACATCAGTGTACACACATCTCGAGATCCTCAATCTAAACTTTATTTTACTGAATTATATGTGGCTGTTTCTAGCTCTGCCTTATTTCTATTATCTTAAAATCACTTTTAGTGTGATCAGTATTTTCATATCTATCAAGAGGCCTGTAATAACAAAAGCATGCTAGTTGATCGTTATTTTGCTTTTTATATCTACCAAGTTGTTTGCATTGTTTCATTAAAACACACTGCTTGCTTCTTGGTCATGTTTTGTGATTTCGGTGAACTCTTTTCATTACTACAATTATTAGTTAAATAATTTGTTCTTGTTGCACTTTAAAAATGAACGTTGTTTTGGAGACCTTTCAGCTCTTGACATTCAGAAATCTTCACGCGATTCAGTTCTTGTAGGTTCGTAGGAGGCGGGAGCACAGACTTACTCAGGCCTTCACCCCTTACTGTAGCAAGACTGTAAACGAGGTACTTAGTGACACAGTTATTAAATGAAATCAAAACCTTGTCATCTCTGGTTGAAGTTCTATTGAAAATATAGAGTTTGCTGTCAGAATTTTAAAGATCAAAGCTTCCTGCAAAATGGGCCCTTCGGTTATATTTCATTTAGATTGTCTCCCATTTCATGTATTATTTCATTGCCTGCTGTACTGGATAGTGCCTTAATAATTTCTGTTTATGTTCACTATTTCAGCATTCTTTTTCCCTATACCAATGTGCATTGAAAGGTTTTGAGAGAGTCTTGAGCTGTGCCTTTATAAAAGGGGACCAAGGATAAAAGTGTGGGTCAGACCAAAGAGCCTCCTGGGAAACAAAAATAAACAGATGACCCCGTGCAGTCATATGGGTTAGCTTCTTAGCTTTATTTTCCCTTCTCAATTCTTTAGAGCTGAATTATGTTGAGATTAGATATTTAGTTGAACTAAATATTCTACTCGAATCCCATGTAAAATGGAACAAGGCTATATAATTTTTATAAAATATCTCTGTTTTTGTCTGAATGTATTCTGCTGAATTAGCTGAAGTTGTTAAAGATTTTTTATACTATGATTTCCCTGCCCATTGTGGGGCATCTCTTCAGCTTCTAGATATTCAACACTTGTGGAATCTATTTGGGCACAGTTACAAATTCTTTGTGGATAGGGACATTGCGCTGTATTACCATTAGAGTCATCATCATCATCATTATCATAAATTTCCATTACAATTTCATTGTCTCACTGGGTGAATCTTCAGCTTTTGGGCCCATAAAACTTACAAGATCTCAGGCAATATCTTTCACAAGGTTTTCGTGGATATTGACATGGCACCACATTACTAGCAACCATGGTGGCACTAAATAATAAATATACAGAGGACTCTTAGCCCGTCCTCATTCACTTTGGATGACTACATTAGATTCTTCACAGTTCTGATACAGGACCATTCCTTTTTAACATCTTTCAAAAATATTGTTTTACCAAGTATTTCATGATTTTTATAGTCTTA
>NW_011888806.1:2597411-2599132 GCF_000151845.1 Pteropus vampyrus | reverse complement strand
AACTCCTCCCTGTACACAATCTGGCTTTTTTCAGTGCCCTACAACTGGTGATCCCTAAAGCACTCCTCAGTAAACTTTAACTCATAGTTTATTTCTTAGGAAACCCAACCTGCAAAAGCTATATTTTAAAACTTTTTTGTTCTATGTAATGGGAGAATAACTAACATATAAATACTAGAAAATTAACATAGAATCCTTCAAGATTTTATATATTTACAAGCATCTTAAAAGCAACATTGAGATATATCTCTAAGAATCTCAAACCAAGATGTCAGAAATTTTCACTGTGGACTCCTGTAGAATTCAAGTCAAGTTTAAGATCATGCCCTTGAATGAAGAAGTACAAATTAGTAGTTACAAAATAGTCACGGGGACGAAGAGTATAGTAAAGGGAATATAGTCAACAGTATTGTAATGACCATGTGTAGAGCCACATGGGTGCTAGAGCAATTGGGGATCACTTCAAAACTGTATCAATGTCTATCCATTGTACTATATACCTGAAACTAATATAAAATTTTAAAATCCCTCAAAACAACAAAAATTAAAGATTCCACATGAAAAATAAGATGATACCCTTAATTTTCACTGGTGATTATACAGCACACAACCATTTTCATTTACTACAAAAGTTGTTCTTATAGATCAAGTTTATAGACTTTGATAGTAAAATCTTCACCCAGTATTATTTCCTCTTATGTACTGATTTTCTTCATACTTCTAATCTAGACAATGGAGTAAATTTTTAGTTTTCTGTGGGAAATCATTAGGAAAAAATGAAAAGAAAACACAAAACACTAAAATCCCTTAATACTAAATATGACTATTGGAAGTAATGTTAAGGTTAGCACATTATGTATCAATCACAATACTCAAAATATGGTTACAATAGACAACTTTCCTACTTTATTAAGATGAAATTCACACAAATTTTTACAGTGCAATGTGGTAACTAAGACAATGAGAAGTGGAAGAGAGTCTAGGAAGTGTTCTTAGAAAAAATTGGAAGGACACACAGAAGAATTAGTCTGAAAACATGATAACTGGTAGCATGTACAATTTTATTATGATTTTCCCCTAGATGTCTCGATCTTTGATCCACTCCTCACTCTTCAGTTGCTTTCTCTGATCTCAGTGGAGGAGGGCTGGCCTCTGTAGGTTGTGTCAAGTGACTTACAGGGAGAGATTGAAGGAGGTCGAGAAGGGGAAAACAGCTTTCCCTCTCTCTCTGCAGTGGGTGGTGTCTTTGCAGCAGCTGCCTCTCTGTGGCTCCAGTCCCTGTTGGCTTTTCCTACAGTCTGAGCTCAGCTAGTGTGGCCAGCCCTCTGAATCCTGCCAGCCTGTGGTAGCTGTTCTACTGCTGTTAATCTTTGGTTTGCTCCACCACTCCCTTTGGCTTTTCAGTTCTTTGCTATTACATGGACAGGAGAGTCTCTACTTTATCTCCATCTGATTTAAACACTTAGAATGGTTTATGCTGTACTTGAATGGCCACAATTACCTGAAGTATACTCCTGTTCGTTGCAACAAGAAATCCCAGATACAAATGGCCTTAATATTACTAAAGAAAAAAATATGATGTTATTATCCTCATTTTACAGAAAAAAAAAGTAAACTCAGCAAGGATAAGTAATTTGCTTATGATCACATAGCTAATGCATAGCTTACATGAGGAGCAGAGCCTCTAGAGTCAGACAACCTGAATTGAATCTGAACTCTTC
>NW_011888806.1:2595497-2597361 GCF_000151845.1 Pteropus vampyrus | reverse complement strand
TAGGCTTTCCCTAAGATTTCATATTCCTCTTTTTCTCTGTCATGCAGGGGAATGTTTTTGCAATCTTTTACCATTAGAGTGATCCCTTGGGATGTACCTTTCTCCCATAAGTATCTAATTTGGTGTTTTCCCCCAAGAAATTATTCCTAGGAAAAAAATTCCATGAATTCTATCTTCTCAATATAACTACACAAAAAATAAGTAAATCTGAGATGAGTGAAATTCAATTTAACAAGTCTTTGATATGATTCCATGCAATGAGAGAAAAAAGGGCCACTGGAGGATGGTTTCTGCTTTGTTATCTATTGCTGTATAAAAAGTATCCTAAACCTTTTTTATATCACAGTTTCTGTTTCAAGAATCCAGGAATGGGGTAGTTACGTTCTCCCACTCAGGATCTCTGACAAGGCTACAGTCAAGCTGTTGGCCAAGTTTGCAGTTATCTCAAGGTTCAGCTAAGGCAGGATATGCTTCCAAGCTCACTAGAGCTTTTTGGTGGGATTTAGTTCCTTGTGGGATATTGAACTGATGGCCTCAGTGTTCCTACTGACCATTGGCCAGAGGTCACTCTCTCAGTTCATTGCTAAGTTTGCCTCTCCATAGGGCAGCTCATAATATGGCAGCTGGCTTTATCAAAGTGAGCAAGACAGAGACAGAGAGGGCAGTTAGAAAGTCACAGCCTTTTATAATCTAATCTTGAAAATGACAACCTATCATTTTTGTCACATTCCAATTGTTAGAAGCAAGTCCTTAGATCCAGCCCATACTCAAAAAAATTTTACAGGAGCATGAATACTAGAAGATAAGGGTTATTGTGTGCCATTTTAAGAGGTGCCTAGCATATTCAGTTGTACCCAGGATTGAGAAGATGGTAGCCAAAAATCTGTTATAAAATATAAATCACTCTTTATAATATTTTCCCTTTGATATGCAGTACCTGCTGAATTTTGAATATTGCTGTTGTGGTGGATGTCCAAATCACCTCCCTCTCCCCATATAAAGGGCTAAAGTTCTCATTCTTCCAGCTACTGAGAGTGTTGATGGCTGACACCTCTTAACTGTGTCCTTCTTGGAAATTAGCTTCACTGGAAGATAGCTGCATTGTCAAAGGTCACTCTCCTTCCTGGGGATAACTTACGTCTAATGACTAATCAATGTTGAATTTTAAAGGCCCAGCTCCCTTGTCTCATTGTCAGACAGCTCTGAAGGCCCACTGTAGTTGCCTGGCTGCTTTCAGAGTCAGCTGAGATTTCTGTGGTAACTGAATAGCTGTCTAACTCCTCCCTGTACACAATCTGGCTTTTTTCAGTGCCCTACAACTGGTGATCCCTAAAGCACTCCTCAGTAAACTTTAACTCATAGTTTATTTCTTAGGAAACCCAACCTGCAAAAGCTATATTTTAAAACTTTTTTGTTCTATGTAATGGGAGAATAACTAACATATAAATACTAGAAAATTAACATAGAATCCTTCAAGATTTTATATATTTACAAGCATCTTAAAAGCAACATTGAGATATATCTCTAAGAATCTCAAACCAAGATGTCAGAAATTTTCACTGTGGACTCCTGTAGAATTCAAGTCAAGTTTAAGATCATGCCCTTGAATGAAGAAGTACAAATTAGTAGTTACAAAATAGTCACGGGGACGAAGAGTATAGTAAAGGGAATATAGTCAACAGTATTGTAATGACCATGTGTAGAGCCACATGGGTGCTAGAGCAATTGGGGATCACTTCAAAACTGTATCAATGTCTATCCATTGTACTATATACCTGAAACTAATATAAAATTTTAAAATCCCTCAAAACAACAAAAATTAAAGATTCCACATGAAAAATAAGATGATACCCTTAATTTTCAC
>NW_011888806.1:2589318-2592117 GCF_000151845.1 Pteropus vampyrus | reverse complement strand
TTTAGATGCAGGTAGAAATGGGTTCACTTTCAGGCTCTCCCCTCAAGGTGTTAGATCTTGAACAAGTGCTCTACATCCCTGACTTTATATACTAAATATGTGATTTATCTATAATTAGAATTACTATATAAGTGAAAATTAGAAATTTAAACAAAGTGCCAGTAGTGCCTGGTTCGTAGTTGTGGCTCAATAATTGGTAGTCTGGAAAAAAATCCACCATTAGAAGTAAGGATAGAGAAAATCATAGTTGTAGAAGTTATTTGGTTTATTTTATATTTTTCTGCATTTCTTGAATTATTTTCTAACCCCGCGTTGTATTAATTTCATCTTATACATCTTCCTCAGAGGTCATGTTGATATTTACATTTCTAATTCTTCCCAAATTTGGTGGCCCCTCCCCGTGGTTTCTTTATTTTGCCATTATTGATGTGTATTGATAATATGTGGTGTGTATGCATGACATGGAGTTACATATTTTCTGGACTTGAAATTATTTGTTGATAGCTGCTAAGACCCACATCTAATTTATGATCATTCCCACCATTAGAACCATATACTCTGTAAGAAGACAAAAATTCTTGGTTTTAAAAATGTTTACTATTATCTATTACTATTAATTACTGTAATAACTGTTGGACATGAAAGAATAAACTTGGGAGCTAACTCCTATCCTTGAGTTCTGTATTAATTCTATTTTATTAGTTCTGAGAATAAAATACAGGAAGAGATGCCATAAGGGAAATATGAGGATAATAGCATCTTGGACTTTTTTGCTGGGCTTATTTCCAGCTCAAAGAGACCAATCAGCTTTTAAGGAAAATTCACAGCAGTAGCCCAAAGATCAATACTGTGTATCATATATACCATAGACATACGTAACAGTATAGAACATTGCTCTTTGAATCAGAATTTGAGAACAGCAGTGCCAGGGACTTTGTTTATTGCTTCTGTGAAGACATGATAAATGTAATATAGCTTTTTCTCAGCTCTTCTGTGGCTCACATTTAGGAGTGCAGTGGCTGCTTGGTGGACATTCTTGAGAACTATGGCAGCAACTATGGGCTTTACAGTCCAAGTTCACTCATGATTTCAGCAAAGGCCTTGTAATAATAAAAACAGTAAGAGTTACTCTTTGTTAAATTAGTATGAGTTAAGGACTGTACTAAACCATACGAATTATCTTATACAGCCTCAATATTAGTATACAAAATAAGTCATATTATTATTCCCATTTTATAAAAAAAAAAAGAAACTTTTTAACTTAACTAAAGGCTTATAGAGAGAAGTGGCAAAAACAAGTCTATTACCAAATTCCAAGATCTTGATCTCTATACTGTCATGCCTCCTGCCCAGCCTGTCTTAACTTTGTTATATTTTTAATAAATATTTATTTAAGTTGGGTGATAGAAACATAGGAATAATGCATTACAGTTCATGTTTGTTCTGAAACATCCCTGGTCAAATTGATTTTTGTCTACTAGGAAGCCTAGCTACGAAAAGTTCAATTATTCAGAATACAATAAAGACTTAATTTCTGTGTCTGAGGCTTCTGCCTAAAAGCATTTTCCGACTTGGAAAAGTTTCTAATTTTCTGAGATTCAGAGATATGATGAAATAAAATCTTTTGAGCAAAGACTACAGTATAATTTTCTCCACATGCATGAACTAAAGGCGTAAAAGATGCAAATAAAATAGAAATCAAAGGAGCATCAGAGTAGAAAAGCTAGTGGCAAGCAAAAATTCAGCTCCAGTAAACAAATGGCTGATCCATCAGTTCTTTTCTTTGAAGTTTTGATGCAAAAAAAAAAAAAAATAACCACATAAAACAAAAACAAAAACACAAACAAAAAAATGCTGTAGAGGAAAACAAAACAAAACAAAACTTGACTTCAGTAGGAGTCAGACTAGATTTAAGTTAGGTAATTTCCTCTTTTTTAAATATCCCAAAGAAGCTAAATTCAGGATGGAGCACAGTTAAGCAACAGGACTTCTAGGTTCTTAAATGAGAATAGAGGATAACTTCACTTTTCAAATAGGCCAGTATCAAAGGAAGTTTCCCTGATTCACTCGTGACACCAATCTGATTCAGATGCTGTGATCATCAGTGCACTTCATGGCAAACTCATTTGACATTCCCTTCAGAAATACAGAATAATGTTTAAAATTATTTAGAAACAGCCTCATTTAAAAACCATGGCTCTGTCCTAGCTGTGTGAAGAATATTAATCACATTCTTTTGGAGAAATTTACTAACATGATACATATAAATAGAATTTAGTTTACTGAGTTATGTGAATGCTTGAGACAGGCAAAAACTTATAAACCACCTGGGGCTTTAATAAAACGAAAAGAAAACTAGTTGTAGATACGCCATTTGTTTATCAAATATTTACTGAGCTCTATAACTGACAATATGAGAGTTGCTACAAACAGAGAGTGACCTCAGAATTTTGAAGGGTAAATAAGAGTTTCCCAGAAATATGAAGGTATATCAGTATTGTAGGCAGAGGAAAGAGTGCGGGAAAAGGGTGATGATATATTAAAGTGTCCAATCATTACATTAGGATCTTGAATTACCTATGGTGTAATAATTTGGAGTGTTTGTTAAAAATGAGATTACTGTGCATTGTCCCATGACAAGTCAATCACAATCAGTGATAGCAGGGGACAAGGATTTATACTTTTAATAATCACACCTAGGCTATTTTTATAAATGTTAAGATCTGAGAATTGTTGCTATAGACAAAGGAAGTATCTAGCTTCAAGCCACAGAATTTCATAAACTGTTTTACATTTACA
>NW_011888806.1:2561573-2587588 GCF_000151845.1 Pteropus vampyrus | reverse complement strand
GTATTTGCTAGCTTATATATTTTCTCTCTCCCATGTAGGAATATAAACTCCCTAGGAGTATTTTATCTTGTTTACTTCTTTTTTATCCCCTGAGCTCAGAATAGCCTATTACATAGAAACAGGCAAAGAATATTTGTTAACTGAGTGAATCCTTTTTATGTAAAATCTTGAAGACTTAACAATGATATTGTGAATAAAGGCCGTGAGAAGAGAGAAAAAGGATGCTTCTGCTTTGTGAAATCAACAGCCATTTTAACTAACATTGTGTCATATCTTACTATAAAATAAGATGAAGAACCAGAAAACATATGAAAATGTCAGCATTTCTATTATAAAAATCACAATGCAAGGGATAAAATGATTATTCAAAAGAATGGGATGTCATCGATAGTTTTATGTTTGAAGAACTCTTGAAAGTGGAGTTGCTATGAAGGAATAGGAGGTGAGAGAGAGAAGAAAATGGGCAGAGATGAGTCGGTCAGACATTCTGGGCACAGGGAATGACATCAAAAATCATGAAGATTTTGGAAACTTATAAATAATTCATCAGACTGAAACTTGGGGTAGGAGATTAGGGAAATTGGAAGGTAAGAAAGAAGAGACAAGCCATTATATCTCAACTTATCTGTAGCCTTGAAAACCTTAAATTGTTGGGGATTAATTTTAAGTAAAGGATGAGGGCATTGATGAGTTTTAAACAGGGAGAGGTACCTGCAATGGCTGTTTATTGTCAGTGCAGGAGAGAATAGCTTTGGAAAGTCCCAAACAGTATGAGCAGAATCTCCCTGGCAGCCAAGGCAAGGGTATATGGCTTAGCCAATGGATGCTTCTGCCAGGGGTTTTTATTCCTAAGAAATGAACAATATCTTCAGTAGTAGTGGAAGAATCAAGAATGCAAGACTAAGGTGGCTAGAGTCTGTATATTGTAGCCACACTATGTAGTACTGAGAACAGCTCAATGGTGGAGTGCTGAGCACAGCATTCTTAGTCTTTGGGGCTTTTAAGCTTTCTATAGTTTTTGAAAAGAAGGTACATGTTGAAACTCTTAGAAACTAAAAAAGTCACAGGTAGAAACACACTAGAAGAGAATTAGGGAAAGAAGTATGTTTAAAATTCAGAAGATAATTTTTGTGAAGCTTTAAAGTTTTGTGAAACTGCCAATGAAACTTTAAACTTCTTTGAAACTTACTGATAGGGAAATATTATATTAAACTGTATTTGAGTGGTCTTAACAATTGAAATTCCTAAATTTGAGAACTAAGTTTCTTTGTATTCATGATGACCAACTTTTATTTGACAACTCTTTGTCAGATTAGATGAGTGTATGCAGTTCAATAAGATGGTTCTCTCTAACAAAATTTTAATTGTCTAAATTGATCAACTTATTAAGAATATTGTCATATTTATACTTTGTTAAATAGAAATGAAACTTGAAGTGAAGGGCTCATCTCTTAAAGATGACTTAATTTTTCCAGTTAACCCGTAGTCAAATGGTTCACAAAGAATTCTCAGAAAAAGTTAAATAAACTTGAATATAATCCATTGTAAGACTGGACACAGTAACAATAATGTAAATGCAAAGTAGTTTTTAAGGGATCTCTGCATGTAATTAGCTTTAATTAACAACCATAGGATTGAATAGTTTAATACTGAAATTTTCCAAGGAATATCTTTTTAATGATTTCACTGCTAGATCACAGAACTTTTATCAAAATTTTGTCTATTAATTTTTATTATTCTTTTTATGTTTATTTTAGGCCTAGATAACAACTAATCTTAATAGTCTGATTTATTTGAAATTTACTTTCAGAATTTTAAATATCATACGCGAACTCATTTGCTCATTCTCATCTACTATATATTACTCCACCCATCTGGTATTTTGGACATTTTCAATGTCTATTGCATTGAAAATAATTTAATGAGCATCAGTGGAAAATTATTATTTGGTAAGAATAGAGCTATATGATGCTATTAATATTATATAAATTCTGTAAAAACATGCCATTTTATATTATTTAAATATTTTTATGTACTAATTGTAGCTAAACCTTTCACATTGAAGAAACATTGTTTAGGCAGTCTTTATGAAATGGTCCAACTATGACTTTAAGATATGATAGCATTTTCCATAAAATACAGGGACTAGGGAAGATTCAACATCTTGTACAGAAGTTCATTAACCAAATGGCTGATACAACACTTGGCAACAGGACTCACTAGGTATTGGCGAAAAAAGCTGAAAGTTTGATAGTGGAACATGTTATACATAATTAAATATGGAAACTTGCTAATCAATAGTGAGGGTATAATTACTTTTCTCAAGGTTAGTTAGGCAGGGTTGTTTGAGGGGACAGAAGCCAGAGTGAAGGGAATCAAGAAGACAAACTAGAGAATCACGCATTTTAAAGCTGAGGAGGCTATTAGGAGCTTTGGCACACTTGAAAAACCAGACTGCAATTTTATCAGTAGTCTCATTAAGGAACTATTAGACAAGGTCAAGAGGCCTATGAGAACTGATGGTACATTTAAGCAATGCCTTCCTGCTTCACCGAGTTGTTCGATAATAGCTGCCAGATTTTCATGTCTTTGAACAAAAACATCTTACATGAATGTCTCAAAGTATTGCTCAATTCTGCCTTCTAAAGAATGTCATCATTTCTCTGTGGAAACTATCAGTGACGAATTAGTATTTCCAGTAGTGAACCCAGACTATTCCAACCACTGACAGTGAATCACGATGGAGAGAAATATGTACTTAAGTGTGTGTAGGTGTTTGTAAACACGTCTTTCCCATACCCAATCTCTCTGAGGGAGGAAAAATGAAGAAAAAGAGCACAACAGCTTAGTCCCATCAAGCATGTGGGGTGGTTAAGACTCTTAGAAATGTTGCAAAATATTGTATCTTTTCTCCTTCCCTTCCTTTTCCTTCCATATCTAAATATTTATTGAGTAGCTTCAATGAGCCAAGCATTGAATATAGGAGATAAACAATTAAGTTGAGAGATGTAAATGATAATGATGGTAATAAGGCATTACTTGGCTATAAAGAATTTGATGAAGAAAGAAGAACATTTTTTCTATTGGTTAAATTTGGAAAATCTAGTATTATGGCTCTAAAATATTTCCAGGCCCATCCTATTAACAGTTAAGTTTATTTGTATTATACTAATAATTGTCCTAAAATCTACCTAATAGTTGCTATCTTGTCACATGATACAATAGATGGTCATGAGCAGAAATGGAATAAAATCAAAAACCAATATCTCATTTCCTAAGGAAGAACCTGGCTGCATAGGGATCAGGTCCATACCTTGTAGCTTCTTCTGCGATCTGCCAAAGAGAGTCATACAGGGAAACTGACAATAAAATGTTCACTCTTTCCAGATCATGATCCATGTTTCCACTGAGGGTAGCAGATTAAATTATGTTCTGGACGGCATAAATGACATCTATGGAAGAAGTTACAAAAATAGTCAATTCTGAGTGAGTGCCCCACAATCAGCAAGGCTGTTTGATCTGAGGACCCACTTAATGAGTAATTAGTGATGTTTTGCTTCATTTACATTTAATCTAAATTCGACCTTTTTCTTCTTCCATTTCTATAATTTTGCCACTTTATTTTTTTAAGAAATAAGCTCCATTTCTATGTGCAGTTTCTTCCTCGTGTGAGCAAAAGTTTAAAATAATTTCAGCTTTCTAAAAAAATTTACTACATTGTGATTTCCATTAATATAACAAATAATTTACCAAAGTAATACCAACACACACAGGGGTAAAGTGATTTGTTGAAGGTGAGGGAGCAATTCAGAAACAGAATCAAGGGGATTGCAAGAAGAAAGAAAGTACTCAAAAAAATAAAAGGATAATGACATGTCAAAGGGATGCGGGAGACTGTGGAAAAACTCCAAATGGCCAAAGCTGGAATAATTTGAATAACAAAATAAAAAATATACTGTTGTATTATACCCTACAGAAAATAAATATCCATAAAATAGACATTTGTAATATTAGAAAATAAATATCCATAAAACAGATACTTATACTAATATAATAAATGATCAAACAAGTAAATCAATGAGGAAGAAGAGACACATCTCTTGCACAGAGCACTTCCAAATAATCTGTGTAGATTGATTACCATATGTCTCCAGGAGATGGAAATTGACACCCATCCCTCCCCTTTCTGCTCCAGTGTTGACTCTGTTTAATGGCTTGCTTCCAGAGGACAATGTGAAAACAGCTGGGAAACAAAAATATCTTTACAGTGGAGTAAGATGGCAAACACTACCTTGACCAGGTAAATGTCATGAATGATAAGTAATGCATCCTTGACATGGTGTGATAAAAATAGCACTCTACTTCTGTGGTTTTCCTCTCAAAAATGTATAATCATAGTCTAAACGTAAGAAAAACATCACACAAACCCAAATTAAGAGAAATTCTTCAAAGTGTATAACCAGTACCACTCAAAACTGTGAAGGTCATCAAAAGCAGAGGAAGTATGACAAACCGTCACATACCAGAGGAGACAGGATGATTAAGTGTAATGTAGTATTCTGAATGGGGTCCTGGAATACACAAAACACATGAGAGGAAAACTAGTAAATTCCAAATAAAGTGTGGAGCTTGGGTAATAATTACATCCACATCTTGACTCTTTAGTTAAGAAAAATGTTCCATAGTAGTATAAGATATTAACAGTAAGGGTGATGGACTGAGGGAAATACGGGAACTCTCTGTACTTTGAAACTTTTCTGTAAAAATGAAACTTACCTAAAATAAAAAATTTATGAAAATAATAAAAAATTATGGAGATTACTAAAGGTTTTTGTAGTCCTAACCAAATTTTTGTTATGATAGACTTAAAAAAAAAAGTATTACTGAGTAAACTCTTTCCAAGTTTCCAGTTTCCACCGTTCAGCATATTCTAGTACTAGAAAAGAATGTTTATAGCATAGAATAAATAAGATAGCACTAGGCACATTGCCATGTTTAAAGTGAACCCTCAGTAAATATTTATCAATTGATTAAATAGGATTGCAAAATATTTTTCATCTTGGCTGAAGGTACTTATTACTTTGTTCTGGTTTCTTATGTAATAAGTAGATGACTATAAGCAAGAGGCTTTTTAAAATATGAAAATGCTAATCTTTGAAAACCATACTAGTAAGAATCAATAAATAATGTAGTAGGTTAGTCATCCAATGAAATAATTCAGCCTGTGAAATGGTCTCTCAGTTATCCTGGAGGAGATTTGAGAAAAGTTCACCCAATCAAGGTGTTTGGAAAGTAGGCTCAGGATTATAAACTGGAATAGAACTGATATGAAAGAAAAACAGGTGAATCAATGATACTAACATTCCTGAAGATAGCAGTTAGCCAAAACATGAAGAAAGGGGACTCAGAAGAATTTGTCAGCATTTCCCCAGCACTCTCCACGGATGCCTCAGGCTATCATAGCTTGATGTCATTAACTATTAGGTTCATTCAACTAACCTACTCTCCTTGCTCTGATTAATTTTATTTCCCATGTAGATTTTTTAGTGGAAAGATTATACTCTGGGGTCACTTTGTGAGTTATAGTCCTTGTGGTACATTTGTAGATTTGCATTCTGGTTTACTCACTAGTTTCTTGCACATTTGGTTAACCTAGTTTTCTTTTTTGAGAACTATGTGTATTATTACCTACCTTATACAATTGGCTTGAAATTAAAATAAATGACAAAATGCATAGGCTGTGCTTAATAAAATGCCTTATATCTGCTGTAATTAATTCTTGAGACATGTTGTTGATATAATGTTCTGTTTTTGTCTTTGAATCATTTTCCTTTTCCATCCTGATTTGTGCCATTCTGACAAAATTGAATTCTTTAACCTGAAAATCTGAGAATTAGATTATCAAGCAAATACCCTCTGATGGAATACAGCTTTGCTTGACTGGCCTGAGCAGCCACTGGTTTCCCCTTGTACCTGTGTCTCTGCTCCCACTGTTAACATCAGCACCCGAGGATCATACAGTACTCCTTTACGCATTCAGGACAGCTAGAGACAGGTAGATAGGCTAGTTTATAGAGATCTCTTAATCCATCCCTGAAATGAGGCACTTTTGGAGTGGAACATGAAAGTTATTTAGCCAGCAGGTTTAGCAGCTGTAATAAATGGTGTGTGTGATTTAAATTTGAGTAGAATTGTTTAATTGAAAATTTGGCCACTGCATGAAACTTTTACTGCAGAGATTAGTGCGACATTGAAGGACTGCCAAGGGTGCCAAGAATTTGGAAGAACGAACCACTTAGGTTAATATTTCTTGAAGCAGTCAGTGTTTTATAAAGCAGAGTTCTAGAAAATGTGTTCCAGGACCATTTTCATCAGCATCACCTGAGGCATTTGTTAAACTGCAGACCCCTTGGCCTCAAAGAAGTCCTATTGGATCAGAAATTCCCTAGGGGGAATCCAGGAATTTGCAGCTTTTGCAAGTTTCATAGGTAATTCTTGTATGTCCTATAATCTGAGAACCTGGTTTTGTTTTATAAATCAAGAGAGAAAACTTCATAACCAATGTGCTGACAGATTTTATTCATGGTGTTCATGCCTTCTCAGGAAGTCTTGAATTTAAAACTTACTAGGCAAAAAGGGGGACAATATTATGTTCAACTATTGTGCCTTGTTAATCAACATTTAAAGTAAAATATTGTTAGAATGTGTTTTGTAAACTAAAACTTGTACTCTGCATTTTAAATAATGGGTGTTATCATTACAAAAGCTTTTTGATTCAGAAAGTTTACTTATTCTGACAAACATCTAAGCAAAGTGTCTATTTCTAAATGCACAACAATTCTACTGAGCCCGACTTTTCTTTGTTTTACATGTCAGAATCCTTCTATATTGAAGTGGTTTTACTTTCCATAAACATTATATAGAACACATATCAGAATCTAGCTCTATCAAACTTAGTCTTATTGATAACTATCTTGATTTGATTAATTTTCCCAGGTATGATCTTGAGAGCGGATTTGCTTTGTTCATTGTTCAACATTCTCAGTCCTTATAATATTTCTGTGAATCCTGATATGCGTTTGTGTTTTCAACTTTGACAAAACATATCTTGAGGAAAAATACACCAGACTGGTTTATTTGCAATTAAATGTTCATTCTAACACCAAGTTAATAGAACCTATTGCAACAATAACCATGGAAACAATCATGAAATTGATTTCCCTCTGGTCACATGGAAGGATTAGACCTTGGAGTCAGAGAAATCTGTGTTATGAGTTCAAATAAATAGGCGTTCTGAACCTCAGATTGCATACCTATACAATGGGTTGATCAAATAAGTTAATATATTTTTTTAAATGCCTGCCACATACTAAACACTAAATGGTAGCTAAAAGGAAAAAGAAATGAGCCCTGAAAATAATAGAACATTGAGAGAGGGACAGGCTGCAACTTGGGGTAGTTGCATTGTATACTTTTCATTGTGAGCACTGGACATACGGACTCCTAGGGAGTATTGAAATCATTATATTATAAAAAGGAAAGAAGAAATAAAAGCTGTTGTTTGGCACAGCTAGAATTCTTAGTAATTTTGTGATTTTTGAATTGTAAAGTGAATAAGAATGTTATTTGCTTCAAAAACATCTTCATTGTACCATGGTCGAATGAATGCAGAATTCTTAGTAAAGGAACTATGCTCTGAGAAATACCTCTTGATTCAGCTGAACTTATATTTCCTGTGTTACTTTTTTATTCCTTGGCTTCCCAAAATTATCTTTTGACTTCTCAAAACTATTTCTGGTCTCCCTCTTAATACATAATAGATGAAAGTTGTTTCTATATTTTATAATCTTGTGTACATTATTTTTTATTAACATTTTTATTTTCACAGGAAGAGAGAAAAATGCCCTTTTTCATGAAGAAAAGAAAGAGCTAAGGATTTTTAAGCCTTAGAAATCTTTATAGCTCTTAGATTCATGACTGTGCTTTTTCAAAAATTGGCCATTGTAAAGGGAAAGGGCCTTTCAACCTTTTCCTGATTACACAGTGCTAACAGTTCCCTAATGAAAAATGTTAATATAATTATATCAATGACTTTAGTTTTTGTGAAATTATGTTAAGTGAAGGGTAATATTTTAATTGTAGTGAACTGGTACTCTTTCTACACTGTTTTTTGAAAAAAAATCTGTATATCTATCTTCTTTAATTTAGATTCAAATAAGAAGAGACTAGAAAACCCACTAAAAAGAAGTGTGCAGTGTTTGAAAAGAGTTCTAATGTATCAGAAATAAGAGAAGGACTTTGATTTGATAATTAGCATAAATATAAATTAGAATGCAAGACATTTTCAATTTAGGGAGGTTTTTTGACCTATATTGCAATATGACCTCATCATGATAAATAAAATGACAATAGAAGAAGAAATTAAAGCTATGTATGAGACTCTGAGAAGAAAGAAAAATGTTCTGAAAAATCTCCACCAAAAGGTGCTAGCCTAGAGATTTGGATTAGAAGATTTGTTTTTAATTTGTTCGTTTTCATGTTTTTCCATTTTGTTTTTATTATTTGTACATAAACTTTGTTTTTATATTTGTACATCAACTTTGCTCCAATTTACCTTTCTTTAGAATAGATTTCCAGAACTAGAATTATTTTATTAAAGTAAAATTTAAATCTGTTGCTCTATGTCTTTAAGACAAACGTTCTGTATAAAAATGTTGCCAAACTACTTACCAAAATAAAGTCTGGTTAGAGAATGGTTATCTAACTAAATAATTATAAATATTTAGAATTACTACTTAAAAGTTATTGCAAATTAGGTGAATAAATATTATTTCTTTTTGTCCCTATGTTTATTTGGTTGCTAATAAGATTTCATGTATTTATTTAGAATTTACAGTTCTATGAATTATTTATTTATGAGCATGACCATTTTACAATTTGTTTTTATGACTCCTTATGAGTTCTCTTTACATAATAAAGGTGTTCATTTTTTCACTCAAAACTATTGCAAATGTTCTCTTACTTGTCATTTAGAGTAGATTCGATAATTTTAAATACAGAAGTATAATTTTTATATATTAAAATTTTATTTTTGGTAAATAAATGAATTGTCAGAATATAAGTTCTATCAGGGCACAGTTTTGACTGTCTTGTACTGTGCTTTATTTCCAGCATCTAGTATGTGGCTAGCCCCTAGGAGATACTCAGGAAGTTTATTTAAGTAAATGAATATTTGAAAGTGTAACATGTTTGGTTATTAATATTTCTGGGAAAAATAGAATTAAAGGAAAAATTAACTATTAGTTGCCTTATCTTTTATCTCTTTTATTTTACTCTTACTTATAAGCATTTTGAAATAAATAACTGTGTTTCATCAATGTCTGTATATTTGAGATAGCTTATTAAATGGCCTTTTCAACTTATTTATAGACCTGAATTCAGTACCAAAAAAAAATCCAGCCAAGTGAAAACATAATATTTTCTTCCCCAAATCTTTACCTTTACAAAAATTTGTTTCAAATAATTATTTATTGAGTGCCTATTCTGTGCTAATCATGAAAGTTGTGATATAATAGAAAATATATATATTGGTCTCTGCCCTCATTTCTGGCACATAACTTTTAAATGATAAGATTACTAGGAGCAGTTTTTGTTCTAATGAGGCAACTCTGAGTGGGCCTAACTGAATTCCATCCCTCATTCTTGTGAGATCATTCTTACATGATGAAGCTTCCAAAAATTCCCCCAAATACAAGGTTCTGAGAGCTTCTAGGTGAGTGAACATGTGACGATGCTAAAAGAGTGGTGTTCCTGGAGAGGGCATTGGAGCTCAGCACCCCTTCCCACAAACCTTCTACACAACTCTTGCATCTGGATATTCATCTGTACCCTTTATCATATCTTTCTATAATAAATCAGTAAAGATAAGTGAATGTTTCCCAGAGTTCTGTGAGGCACTCTAGCAAATGAATCAAATCCAATGGGGAGGAGTATGGGAAGCTCCAACATGTAGCTAAGGTGGACAGAAGTTGTAGGTCACTTAGAGATTTACTACTTGGGATTGGCATATGAAGAGGGGTGGCAGTGGTGTGAAACTGAGCTTTTAACCTGTGGGATCTGATGTTATCTCCAGGTAAATAGTGGCAGGATTGATTTAAATTACAGGACATCCAGCTGGTGTCAGAGAATTGTTTGCTGAGGGAAAATCCTCCATGTATTTGGTGACCAGAAACACCATAAGTAAGTGTTCTGGTGAGCAGTAAAGGAGACACACAAGGAAAAAAACACACAGAAGGGAAAAACTCTATTTTTTCTTATGCGGAAAGAAAAAAAATCTGAAGTTTTTCTTCACAAAAGTTTTACTGATTTACCAGTCAGGATTTTTTTGTGGGCATAACTTCGGCTATCTCAGACAAAAACAACATTTGTAAGAAGTACAAGAGGACACAGAGTAAACAAACTTGACCTTGTAGGACTGGGACTGAAAGATAATTAGTAACCAAAGCTGTCCAAGAGGCTGCATGGGCACAATAAAATTTTGGTCAAGATGGTGTTATAACTACTAAGGGATATCATTGCAAACACTATGAAATTGATTTTAACTTAACCCTTTGTCTCTGTGTCACTAAACCAAAATTCAAATATGAGAATACAAACATCTGATTGGCCAGAACTAGGTAACACATTTCACACTGATTTTCAGAGAACAAGGAGACTTTGTGTCAATCCCATCCAGTTTCTATAGGTCATTACCTCCCATAAGACTGTGTACAGTGGGCACTCACTAAACTAGGTGTTACTGAAGGCTGGAGAGAAAAAAAAAGGTAAATATCTTATAGAAATGATGAACAAAACAAATATAAAGTTTTCCTTTTTAGTTTATACACATTAGAAACAAGAAAACTATCATAGCTATAAGCACAATATTAAAACTGTCACAAGTAAAATTAAAGAGCATGGTATGGTGCTTTTAGATTATATATCAGAATTATTTCCAACTGCAAATGACAGAAATCCTGCTCATACCATAAAGGAGTTTCTCAGTTAACTTATCTGAAAAGTCCAAAATTATGTTTGACTTCGATGGTATTGGATTCAGTCTAGAGCAGTGTGTTATGAGTTGGCTCCTCTGTCTCCATCTCTAGATTTTAATTTCTTTGGTATTGGGTTCATGTTCAGGTAGCCACTTCCCTACAGGTTAGGAAAACTGATTCTCCAGAAAGTCTACTGAAACAAATTGTTTACACTTTTTAATCCCAGAGAATTCGGCGCTGGAGAACTGAGATGGAAATATAGAAAGAATAAACACCCTAGAAGGATCTTTATACATTCTTAGAAGTGGTAATTATAAAGATCAGGGAGAAAATTGGATGGAAAATTTTCCTTGCTGAGGGACATTAAGAAAAGATCAACCTCTAAGTTCTACACATCCAGGAAGCTTAGTCTAGCTAGCCCTAATATGTATATTTGTTATATTCTAGAGAATACCCTTGGGATCAAGATCTCTACCCTGACCATTATACATTATTTATCTTTCCTTCCCAAGATAATTCTCTATAATCCACATTTATGTGTTTATTTGCTTCTTCAAAGTATATGAATAACCAAGAAAAAAAGAGAGTATCCTTGTGATCATTTCAGCATTTTAGCATTGACCAAATCAAATACTGATAGATGCTAGGACAGGGTTGATAAGATATCACTCTTCATTTTCCAGTTTTGGGCCATGCCTAAGGAAATAATTTCTATCAAGTCTATCTTTTCCTTCTCAACAACTATGGACTATGATAGCTACATATGATTTGGAACTGTAAGAAAAATTACTTTTAAAAATTAAGACAAAATATGATAAAGATAACAGCCTGAAGCAAGAATATAGTTAAGAAGAGAAATTAATATGTTTGTGGGTGAGTCACTTAGAACGAAGCCAACCAGCCTGAGAAACTAGATAGTGAGATTCAGAGGATAACAAGAGTGATTCCAAGTGTATTGAGTTCATATCATTTAATAAGGGTTTAGGAGAGGTAATTGGGAGAAATAAGAAAGAAAATACAATGGATTACTCATAATCAGCAAATCTCATACTAAGGACTAGTGAACATATCGGAAGAGAGATATCTGGAGCAGAGCCATATTGTGTCTTCATTTGGGATGTATGAATATTGGGCGAATTTGGACAATGAGGTTTATAAGTCAATTCCAAATAATTAAACTTTCTTTGTATCACATTAATCTTTGTGATTAATATGTTGTCATATTTTGAAATTCTTTTCACTCTGAAAATTTTAAAAATTCAGTATTTCACTATGATAGCAAACTTTTCTCATTCTAGCTCTTTTATTGTTATATTGCCAGGGGCTTGTATGAGCACAGGCTCTGTAGCCAGACTTCCTGAGCTCAAATCCAGGCTTCATTGACTCACTTCTTCATTTGTTTTTTTTCATTTTGTGGCCTAGTTTCTGGGTTCATTTCTCATCATTTCATCTCTTGTAACTTGTCCTCGACCCATGCCTATCTCAACTTAGGTTAGAAATCCTGTTTTGACTTGGCCTTTCTAGAATTTAGTGTCTTAGATGCAGCCATAGGAAAGATTAATTCTTAGAAGTTATTGGTATCACTTCTCAGTCTTTTGGCTAAGATCGAATGTGGAATTTATTGGAATAATTTTTTAAGTCAGAATTTGAAAAGGTAAAGATTCCAGGTTAAGATACTATAACTCTTCTGTATGTCTAGAATCTTAGAAACTAGGGGCAGGACTTGAGAAAGGGAAGCCTAGAAATTTAAGGTGTGCAGTGTTTCACAAATCAAGAGGAGTAATTTTCATTACTATCAAAAGAAGGACATCACGGTATTTGAGTAGCATCAAAGAAGCACTGAAGGTTTAGAAATTAGGAACACAATTCTACACTTAAAAGCCTGGGAAATGAGAACTGTCATACTTATGATGTAATGTATATTATATATTTTTGCAATTTGGTGAAACAAAAGTGTTCTCTGATTGATGAGTTGAAGAAAGCACGGTTTGGATGTCCTAAGCCAGGCAAGATAATGGCAACATAAAACTTGAGCTTGCTTCAATTTATCTCTTTTTAGACAGGTCTGTCCCTGGTTTTCTGTAAACTGATCAGCTCAGAAAAAGTAAAGAAACAACTAACATCCCTGAGATATTGTAAATTTCTGGCAGACAAAATACTATTTTATTCTATCCCTCATATGGTCTAACAAAAGCAATAATAGGTGCTTGACAAATATATGTAGATGTCATTTCTTTGATTTAGTGAGCACAGTGCAAGGCAAAATGGGAGATTAGAATTAACACAGGACTCAATCTCTCATCCTAAAGGCTTTTAATCTTGCTAGGAAGAAAAGAATTTAGAAGCATTTGTTGAGAACCAGAGGAGTCTTAGTTCTATTTACAACTTTCTAAATGACCCTAAACTGTTAGCATAATGATCTTACATATGCATACATGATTTACTATAACATGTAGTTTGTTTCTTCTTAAAAGCTATAATAAAATATTTATGATTTTTAATATTTATATATTAGCCCACAGGTTGAAAAAAGAGACTAGAGGCCACCTGTAAGACTAATAAGTTTCCATTATTAGAACTGTTAGTTCTAATCAATATAATGCTTGTATATTATCTCAATATTGATTTGTCTTTTTGTTTGTTTATATTATCAATATTTAAAAACTTTCAGGATAATTCATTCTTAATTTTTCTATCATTTAGCAATTAAAATAAAAAAAGAGCTCATTTTGTGAGTGAAATGAAATCAGCACTTCAACTTAATTTTTGACAAAGTTTCCATGTGTTTGTGTATGTTCTCCATATAAGTTCAATAATATTAAGGAAAGCAGAAAATTTGTTACTTTTACAATCATGTGAATATAATTTGTATGTTTCATATTCCATGACAAGGTTAAGGCCGTATGTAGCTGTTCAATGGATGAATAGATAGTAATAATCTGAAAAGAACTTTGGTTTGTAAAAATTGCACTCACCAAATCCAAAAGAATTTCACAAATTTCTATCTCCTCTCTCACTCCTCTGTGCCAAGTCTCCAAGATCTCCAGTGATATTGGTGGGGTGTGGGGGGAGAGACATTTTCAGTGACTTACAAAGAAGATTTCTGTCATTGAATTTCTAAGAAAATTGGCCCAATTATAAGTTTGAACACTAACCTGGACTAGCCAAAGCCACTCTGGAGAAGGTGGAAGAGAAAATCAGGAGGAACAGATAAAAAAGGCCTATTGCTTTGTGGTCACAGAGGAAGGAGAGAAAGAAAGGCATTAGTTAGCTTCACTCTTCTCACTGGGTGAAGTGATTTTGGTTTTAGACATCTACTCAGCTAACAAAAATATAATATCCATTGTGTTCTAAGACCACAGAGCACTCTTTCTGGAAAATATAGTAATAAGCTATCCCATTATGCTGGGAATAAAGATCAGTACAATTTACAAACATTTCTTTCTCTGTTTTCAAAACCACCCAGTAGTGAGGAGGGGTGGATAGAGAAGGATTTATCTAACTCTTCAAGAACCATATTTTAAATCAAAAGGACTTTTTAGACAATGCTGATTTGTTTAATTTTTAAATTAGTGTAGCTATTATATGGGAAACAAAGCTTGGGTAATGTTTCTTTGGTAACTCATTAGTCATAAAATAGATAAAAAATATAAAGAATTAGTCATTTGAAACTGATCTGAATTGTTATATGACTGTTCTCGTCTTACAGCTGAAAAATCAATAAACATATGGTAGTTAATGGCTATTGTGAAACTAGCTGTAAGTGACTCTACTGAGTGGAGACAAATTCAGCAATTTTTAATATGCTCCATGGCCCATTCTTAACCTGTAAATCTCTACCTTCCTGCTCCTGCAAGCAATCTTTCAACTTGTGTTTTATGAAGACCTGATGTTTGGCTTACACTAAAGAAATAAATTTAACATGGTATAAACAAAAATGGGTTTTAACAGTCATTGTAGGAAAAAAAAAAAAAAAAAAAAAATCCTTCACCCACAAACTAAGTTATCTACTCTTTAATAAATAAAACTTCAGACTATATAATTTCTTTTCTAATGTACAGATTATATTTAGTCTTGGCTTTAAAAGCAAGATATCTTCTGCTTGTACTGTCTTTGAACATTGATTTAATATTAAATATTTGAGGAGTTGCTACCAAATTTGCTGATGATAGTAAATCTTTCAAAGAGAGTCTGTTTCCTCTACATGGGAAAATCTTATTTTTTGCATTTTGTGCCTCCGTTTTATTTCACTCCACTCGCTCCACAATAAAGAATCTGCTATCAAGAAAGAACATTAGGTATGTATGTTTATTGGAAATATACAGATCTTCACTTTGTATTTTACGTACAAAGGTATTGATTCATCCATCTAAATTCACTCATATGTCTATAATGGGGCATATATAGTGTATGTCAGCTAAATTTGGAGATTGAGGCCAAGACTCTGCTATTATCTAAGACACATATATTTGTGCCTAAATATATTTATAATTATTGCGTTTATGTCTCATAATTTTCAACAATCATAAAGTGATTATAAATGTGTAAATATTATCTTTGGATAAAAAAGAGAAGTTTAATTAAAGATTCAATATAAAGTTTCTGCCCAAATTAAACTAAGGTATGACTAAGTGGAATAATGATATATGATACCAATTGTGTGCATAATAGAAAATTTCTCTAGGTATAGAGTAATGCTATATCTTGGGCAATAGCATTTATGCTAGCACCATAAATGTTTGATCTGATTGCCTTCTGGGCTGGTAATTCTTACCCAGTGGTTTAATCATTCTGATAAAGTTGTTGAAATTAAACCATGTTTTGGGGACATACTAATTTTTACTGTAATGCTATGATTTTGTTGCCATGTAGCTTTACTTTGGCTCTTGTTCCTGCCATTACAGAGTATAATTGTAATTGCTACTTTATGTTGATTGACTTTTATATACTAAAAAATTTGCTTAATCTTTGCTAAGATATCATGGCATAAGGATGATTATCATCATTTCACAGATGATGAAACTTAAGTTCTGAAATTTAACCAATGTGATCAAGATCATAAAACTAGTTTTTGATAGAGTCAAGATGTCTGCGTGACCTCGAAGCCATAGGGACTCTCATTATAAGTACGACAAGAAATGAATTGAGAAAGAACTAAAGTATTTCTCTACATCCCATAAACAAAACATAATTAAGATCTTAACACTGGAACCTTTTTAATTTTTTTTGTGCCTCTATTGATTTTATTGTATCAATAAAAATTTTTGCTTTATTTTTGCTTTATTTTTTAATAAAAATTTATTAAAGAAAGACCAATTTTAACCCACAAAGCATCTTATATACCAAAAGGATCTCCTTATGGAAAAGAACAATGAGGAAGGCAAAGAGAAAAAACATCTCATGTTTAGAGCCCACTGGGAGCTTCAAAAATATGAAACAATGACTTCAAGCGTAAAATAATTCTTCCCTTTTTCAGCTGGTTTTATTGGCTCAATATTCATGTGTCTAGCTGCATGAGCACCAATTTCTCACAAAAAAAAATCTGTGTGGACATTTAAAAAAATTTGTCTAGGGTAGAAATATTATCACATGCTTGTCCTAGCACAAAGCATACACATAGGCTTTTTGTAAAGGAAAACTAATTTTACTGCATTACATCATCATAAGATCTGTGCAACCACAAGAGAAAATGATTCCAGTTTGGATTGAATAACAGTGTCTTAATTTTGCTTTGCAATTTATAACTTACAAGTGTTCTTATATATATTGCCTCACTTGGACTTTTATAGGCGATAATTCCATTTTACAGAGAAAGACAGTGAGCCTTAGCGTTGTTTAAAGTTTTGCCAGGAAATTGTCTGTAATAGCAGAACTCATAAATTTTAGAAGTGAAAAATTTTGACCAAGTCTTTTTTTTTGGTACTTCAAGCCCAGAGTTCTTTCTACTCTATAATGCTAAATCAGTTTAGCAATGGCGTGATCCTTAATGAGATTCCTCTGATAGTGGTTTGTTCAGTCAGCGAAAATTAATATTCATTCATTCTTGAATTTAATTGTTCAGCAAAATATATTGAGATTTTTATACCAGATATTGTATTAAGTGTAATAAGTGTAACCAAGGAGGAAGTGAACAATTGGGGAAAATGAGTGAATTAGTGGTAGATAAAAAAGTTTCTGTAGAGGTTAGTACCTTTTGTAGCTAATGTAGATGAGTAGTGTACAGGTAAAGAATGTAAAATAATTGATATGAGTCTGTTTAACACTTAGAACCTGAATCTTGTGATGGAAAATGTTTCATATTATTTTTAATTAAATTTATTGGAGTGACATTGGTCACTAAAATTATACAGGTTTCAAATGTACAATTTAATAATACATCATTTGTATATTGCATTGTGTGTTCTTCACCCGAAGTCAAATCTTTTGTCACCATATATTTAATCCCCTTTACTCTTATCTACTTCCCTCCTCCCCACTTTCTGTCCGGTAACCACTAAAATGTTGTCTGTGTCTATGAGTTTTTGTTTGTTGCTTTCAGTTTTGTGACAACCTGTATTTGAAATTTTTTTTTTTTTTTGGTCTAGACCATAAGATTATCATGCTAAGTGAAATAAGTCAAACAGAAAAAGTTGAGAAACATATGATTTCACTCATGTGTAGGCTGTAAAACTGCAAGTAACAAACAAACAAGACAAACAAACATATTATTTTCTAAAAGGAGAATAAAACCTTTAACTCGAGAAAACAAAGAAAGACTCCAATATGTTAAAGCAAAATTAAAAGGGGTAAAGAGAGTCTTGACTACTTGGTTTTACCTAGAATTTTCACTGAGCACCTATTAAGAACTCCCAGAAAAACATATATTTGCCACTGCCCCTGGATATGTGATGTGTTTCTATATCATGCTTTAACATCTTTATTGGCGAGGGTTCAGATCAGTCAGAGTTTTCAACAGGAGTTAGTAGTTATGGGAGGAGGAGCATAACTGTTTTGAGTTTTGACTCTTTTCTGTGCTGGCCAAATTTGGCTGGCAACTGCCACATCCAATCAGTATAAGAAAAGTATGATTAATGCTGAGTGGTGTACTCAATATGTATAAGAGGGGAAAAGTGTTGACTTCTGATGACTGGTTACAAATGACTAGAAGAAAACAAAATCAATGAAGAAATTAGAAATATATTTCATCCCTGAGTTAACTCCCAATATTTCACTCATTTGCTTTTACTTTAGTCTTTGTGTTCTTGACATATTCACCTTTTCTCCAGATAATCAAGATCTTTGTTACCTGCCTAAATCTTTCCAGCCTAACCTCCCAACCATAGTTCCTACTTGCAGGCTTTCAGTGAGTGTAAATTCTACCCTATTCAGTCTTCAATACTCTATCTCTTTGTTAGTACTCTTTTTTTTTTTTTTTGGTCTATGTTATCTCTCATTTATTGAGCACATGTTATATTTCAAACACAAGGCTAAGTCTTTATATTTATTTGGGATGCAACCTTCTCAATACCTCTTTGAAATAAGTCATATCAGACAAGTTTACTGATTATTAGACATTCATAAGGCGAAATAACTAATAAATTACACAGTTGGGATTAAAGCTCAAATCTCTCTGATTCTATAGCTTTGACAAAGACAGCTGATTGCTCCCTATTATCTGAAAGCTCTTGCTCTATATTAATGGACGTTTCATATGAGTGATTATATAATAGCTTTCTTTGCTGCAAAGAGAGGCCATGTGATTGGGTTACCCTTAGTGAACATGGTACACAACTTCTGGACCAAGACCAGAAGATAAAGTGCTCTCCTCTTTTGCTTCCTTCTTTACCATTGGCTGGAATAAAGTTATGAGAAGAGAGCCATCACAGCCTGCTTGGACTTTAAGATCAAAGCTGTATGTTTAGGATGCTGAGCAATAAGTCAAAAGAATAACTGGGCCCTCAACAGCATTGAGTTGTCAGGTAAGCATTGGACTACCCACCCAGACTTAGGCACAGTTTACTTTTGGGTCTTTTAGATCAACCTAAATCTATCCAGACAAACACAGAGGCCCATGCTCTAAGACTTTCTGAAAGTAAGAATAAGCAGTATGAAACAGAAACATTTAATAATCACTTTTAGGGGATTACAAAAATGGTTTGAGCATGTTTTGATAATTTTATACCAGGAAAAAAGGAACCCAGGCTTGGGAACATTTATGGTTACCAAGAAAAATGGCCTTTAGGGAGGTATGGGCAGTTTCACTGTGGATGGGAGTGTGAGGGTTTAAGAAGGATTTTGAAACAACCAAAACAATTTTGATTCAAAGAATGAGGGTAAAGTGTAGAATATGAAGAGGCTGGGAACAATATGCCTAGCAAAATTAGGAGTAAATGAGAATAGTCAGAATGCAGTTTCAGGAATGGGATCAGGTGTGAAAAATCTAAGAAAATTTTCTTTACAGTTTATTTTTCTCGGGGTCTGTTACATTGTTTCTGGCTCTATCACAAAAGTCATTTATTTGTGTTCCATTTGGATGTACCACATCTAAATGAATGTGCCGAATAATTGTTTTTTATTTTCTTACCTATTAATATTTTGGTTAACTATTTCCTTTTTATATGACTATTAACAATTGCCATTTTTAAGAGCTTAAAACTATATATCTTTTAAAAACTTACTCTTTAACATTCAATGTTTTATTGTCTTCAAAATGCAGCTATCTACATTTAAATTGATTATATATTTTGGAGAAATTTATTATCACTTTGAAATATTAAATAAGGAAAGGTTAAAAATAAAACAATATTTAGTTCATCTACAATCAATAAAAATCATAAACTGAATTTTAATTTATGACTTTTCTAGATTGATATCAGATATGATCTAACACCATTAAGTTCACTCAAGAATCAAAATATGGAGTCTAAGCCATATTATTCTTTAAACCTTGCTTGTGGAAGAAGAGGATTCAAAGAAAAAAAAAAAAACAAACAGATTGACTACTCGTAAGGGACCCTAGATCATACTAAAGGGATATGGGTAGATCGGGCATTCTTTCAAGGAAAAGAATTTACTCATTATTGGAAATTCAGAGAAAAAAAAAATGCTTCTTAAAAGATTTCTGCTGTGATTTGCTATACTGTTTTCTCTACAGTTTAAATAAAACACATATGAAACATAGTAACTTTCAATTTTTTGGATTCTGCAATAATTTTAAAGGGATGATTAGATGTTATTGGAAATATAATAATTTGGAGAGGCAAATATGGTAGAATGCATACTTTAATTATTACGTTACACTTGTTTTGTTTCTTTGCTTTCTTTTGCCTTCAAATGTTTGGAAAAGATCGATTCTAATGAAAATCCTTCAAAAGCTTTTCAACTCATTCAAATGAATAACCAGTCATTATAAAAAATAGATGCTAGATATAGTCTGGCTATGGGGGAAAGATCCTTCTGGTATAGGGTTGTATATGGTGGGTGGCAAATTACACTTTCCAAAAATGGCTGCATCAATATATAGCCAATCCCACATTTTCTTCTTTCAATGTGGCCTAGATGCTCTTCTGTTGAGAGGTAGAGTCTGTATTCCCTCTCCTTGAACCTAGACAAGACTTTATAACTTCTTCAACCAATATAATGCAGCAGAAATAATAATGTATGACTTGGAGGGTTAGGTCTTACTTGGCTCCTAACTGTCTGGCTCTCTTTCTTGGGGACACTTGCTACCAAGTCATTAAGAAGCCCAGGCCACATGGAGTATTTGCAAGTGGGTATTCTGGCTGAGAGCCCCATTTAAGTCTTCAGCCGAGAGCCCACATCAACTATCGGACATGTGAATGGATGAAAAACTTTGAATGATTTTTAGTCCCTAGACTTTCAGTCTTTCAGCTAATGCCCTGAAAATCATTCTTTTCTCAACTTCCTATCCAATCAAAGAAGTGATGAAATAATAACTAATTACTGTTATTGTAAGCCATCTAAATTTATGAGTAATTTGATAAGTACTTATAACTAACTAATACATGTAGTAACTGGGTTCTCATGGCCACCAATGCTGGCTAGCAATAGATTTTAAAGCCCCTTTGATTTATCTGCTCACTTTAATATAACTGATAACTCTGTTCTGATGGTACCAAAATGGCGGATTTTTTTTCTTTTTTTTTTAAGTTGTGGCTTCTTGAATAATCCAACAAGAAAATGAAACCAAACTAATCCTTACATTGCTAGGAGTACAGGCAAAAGTTACTGAGCCTAAAATAACTTTAAGGTCATTATTACGTAGAAGTACAGTGAATGTTTTTTGCAAAACGTCAATTATCATTGTATTTTCAACACAAGATTTTCCTTTAAGTTCAATAATTTCACTGAACACTTCAAATGATCTTTTAGTTTGACATATTTATATGTATTAGCCTTCGAAACCTCTTTCAGAAATATGTAACCATATTGAAAAAATTGTTTTTTTTAAATTAGTTTTCTAATTGTTTCCATAATGTGAGTGTGTATGTCTCATTTTGAAATGAATTTAATCCTGTTACAGGTGCCAGATGGACAGAAATGGTAGGTGCAGTTCTGTTTTTAGGCTGAGAGCAGATGCAGCTCTGGGGGTGTGAATCATTCTCCTCCATATCATCCTGTCTCGAACATCCTGTGCAACTGCTCTGCTCTGGGGAATTACCCCACTGTTGGCTTTCCATTGGGGCTTCAGTAATAAAAAATTATTTCAGTATTTAAGGACTTCTGACTCCCCAGGAATTGAAGTTAGGCCCCTATTTCATTTCATATATGTTTATATGCTCAAGGGATGAGAGATAAGTGGCTAATTTCCCTATATGCATTTTCTTTACCCAACTGCGATAGGGCAATTTGAGCTGAGGAGTCTCTTGTTTCATTGATCTATTGAAGACCTCATTTCCTTTACTTTAAGGCATGAAACATGTGTTATATGTTTTCTGATGAGGCATGCATGTCTTATTTCATTGAATATTAAAGATATTTTTAAAAAATAAAAATATGCTTTCAGTGGCATAGAGTAGGAACATATTTCTGGTGGGGTGTGGCTAATTAAGTTTTCCATTTTATAATTCAAATTCTAGCATTTAATATATTTAATACATACAAATTTCAGCCCTTAACACATTAATACAATTACAGTATTTAATAGACTTCGTTTGATGTTTTAAAGCTTAGGCCCTGTAAGGCCTCTGTGGAAGATACCTTTAGTGTTCCATCAATATCTGTGCCCTTGCCACTTGGTCGGGCAACATTGCTTTGCTGTGGGAGTTTCCTTGCATCCATAGCCTTTGTTCTTTCTTGTCTGGCGTGCTGAAAGTGTAGAGCAATGAATGATCCTGGGAGCAGCCCTCAGACAATAGTTGATATACAATCATCCCTCTTTCCTTACTCTTTGGAGAGATGAACTTTGAGGTTATGCATTTTACATTGGTTCTGAAGTGTCATTGCAGGATTGAACTTCAGTTATCTGTAGTGGTGGCTAGCTAGGTAATGTAGCCCTTCTTTGGTGGTTTTCTCTTTCTGGTTTCACATTCCCATTCTCCAATTTCCTCTCCAGACTCACTGCCTTCACTGTTGCCCGGCTTGCTGTGCTGTGGAAGAGACATGCTCCTATCTTCCTGTCTCCCCACACATCTCATTAGACTTATGCTGCTACTGTTTGTCTTGAGGGGCATGGTAATGTACTCATATAAATTTAGTTCTGTTACATCTCTTCTCACCTCAGGACCTGTTCTTTCTTGAAGATTTTTCTGGATAGGACCCATAGGAACTATTAGCAGCTGGCTAATTCTTGTAGAAGGTAAAAAAAAAAAAAAAAAAAAAACCAGTATGGGAGAACTAGGTGGGACAAGAATATTTATCTTTAAAGTATATGTCAAGTGGTGGGTAGACTGGATGAAGAATTCACTGAAGAGTAAAATCACTAGTAAAGATTTAGCTCTGCATCCCTTTGGAAGACCAAGGCTCTCCCTATGTGTGGCCAGTCCTGTAGTTTGGAACGCAGACCTATATTAATGAAGTTGACACAGACCAATGGCCCAGGGAGACCATGTAAACAGGGACAAAGCATCATTTGGGTACAAAAAAAATAAGGTAGTAATAATTTAACTTATGGTGGGCCATAGGTATTTAGGGTTAGAGGGAAGTAAAACACCCAAGAGGGATAGTCAAATAACAATAGATGATGTGTTAGAAAAAACCCTATATTCTTCCTCCAGTGTGTCTCCTTCACTCTCACAAGACTATCAAACTCACAACACTTCTGACACTTTTCACCAAATGTGTGGAGGGATTTTCTTCCTCACCAAGCAATTCTCTGAAACACTAGCTGATACTTCAACTTAACTCAATATCTACCTAGAGATAGCGTCAGACCCCACAGGTTAAGGGGTCAATCCCACAAGATTGCCTTCACCCCACTTCAGATGCCAATCACAAGTCCAGGTTCTCACCTATGCTTTTGACCTATCAGCTATAAGTCAGAGGTTCCCATGTTCCCCTTCTTGGGTTTGATTCATTTGCTAGAGCAGCTCACAGAACTCAGGAAAACAGTTAACTTACATTTACCAGTTTATTAAAGAATATGATTAAGGATACAGATGCACAGCTAGATAGAGAAATACATAGAGTGAGGTCTGAAAAAGGTCCATGTGGAGGAGTTTCTTTCTATGGAGTTGAGTGTGTCACCTTCCCAGTGTGGATATGTTCACCAACATGGAAGCTCTCCGAACCCCATACTCTTGGAATTTTAAGGAGGTTTCTTCACATGGGCATGATCAATTAACTCCATGGCCAGCCCCTCTCCCTTTTCTGGAAAAGTTGGGGGTGGGGCAGGGGCTGAAAATCCCAAGCTTCTAATCATGGCTTAGTCTTTCTGGTGACCAATCCCCATCCAGGAGCCCACTCAGAGTCACCTCAATAGAATAAAATTGGTTCCTAATGCTCTTATCACTAAGATATTTACAAAGGTTTTAAGAGCTCTGTGTCAGGAATCTGGAGTCAACAACTCTACATATTTTCTATTGTCTCTTAGAGGGTGAACTGCCTTCTAAAGCGCATGGGCCCAGTTAACTGCTGGGCTTTGCTTTGCTTGGAGGGGGCATGCGAATTATTAAGGACAACAATGGAGAGGTAAGGACTGCCACTAATACCTTTTTCTCACAAAGCACCCAGCCTTTTTTCATAATAAATGTTTAATAAATACTGAAAGAAAACTACTTTTGAGGCATGTCAAATTATTAGCCTTTCCCAAGTATCTACATCTTAGTCTGGTTCTGCTGACTTCTGATAATATATTTTGTTTTGTATGTACTACTTGAAATTACCATAAATTATTACTAGAAGTAGGTGAGGAATAAATTATTAATTAATAATATTATCAATATTACTTCTTACATTTGTTTTCTTTACAGAAAATTAAATATCATTAAAGTAAATTGATCAACTCTGCTTTCATCAAGACCTCCAAACCTCCCCATGTTTTGATTAAAATTAATATTGGAAATTACTAAGAAAGAAATAGTAACAAGTTAAAAATCTTCAGAAAACTTGATTACTCTCTTTCCTTTTCTAATGTTCCTGGAACTTTCCTTAAAATATATAAATATGGGTAACTTTTAACAGGATTTTAAAAGATGTTAGTGCTTGCTATAGCTTGAAGCATAAAATAACCTTGGAATCTAGAGCAGAATTTGCTTGAAATATCATTGGTTTTTCTATGGAAGCTGAAGAACTTGTGAGTTTGGAATTATAGCAATGATGGATATGAAATACAAATAAAATTGACAAGCAACTTCCTTCTGATATGCATACTGGGAATTACTAACCATTTAGTCAACTGTCAGAGATATAGGGGTTATCTGGTCTATTACCTGGTATTCAGATAAGGGCCAGTGAAGATGGCTGTGATCATTAAGACACAAGAATCTATTAATGAAAGCTGTCAAAAAACACTGTGGTAAACATCTAATATTATATGTTCTCTATCAGTATTTCTGGTGAATTGTCTAAACACATGATAGTGGTTACATGTTTCTTTCATCATATAACTAGTAATGGAGGAATCCACTTGCTATTTTCATGTTTGAAGCAATTTTAATATTTTATCTTTTTCCCCCATTTTCTTTTAACCTATGATTCTCATTTTTTCCATATAATTTTATTTCTTTTTCATTAAAATTGGCTTACAAAAAGAACACCATTAAGATACACTCTGTAGTTGTTAATTAGTAGGTCCAGAAGGTTTCTAAATGATAATCATTGATTCAGCATATTAGCCTGTTGGACTTATCTGTATGGCAGAGACGTCGGTTTACTGTTTCCAAGTCCGACTTCTGCATGCAAGGAGTAACGGCATGTCCTTGCTCCTCTTATCTTCCTCAGAAGAGCAAACGAGTTGCGTAATCAATTCCTCCAGCCTTTGTATTTCACTTGATGTTTACTTTGTTCATTGCTTGGAGATTCCCTGTTAGTTTACCTCTTTAAAATCTATTTGCCTTTTCTTTTTATCTTATAAGAAAATAAGACTGATTATCTTAGTGCAAGGTCAGAGCGCATTTTATTAAACGTTCACAATATTTTTCTTTTCTCAGCATCCCCAAAGCAGTCAAAAGTTGACCTAATTACTGAAAGATTGTCAGACTTTGGATATATAAAGAGTAACCTTTGTATCAGGTGCTGAGGGAATTGGAACTGTGCAGATTTTGACGCAGTGACTTTACTGGTCACCGACATATCTTAGTGTATCTAGGAGAAATCAAGCATAAGATTAACATCTTTTGTGCTATGAAAACCAAAATCTAGGAAATGTAGATTTTGTCTTTAATGGATGAAAATACTCCATTGCTTGAGAGAATTCAAAGGCAACAATTAATTCTAAGGTTTTCATAAATGACCAAACTGACTTTTTCCTTTGAGATTGCTGTATGTTTTCAAGTCATTTAATTAACAGATCAGGATATCATTTCTAGTTGTTAAAAGCTACAT
>NW_011888806.1:2559332-2561523 GCF_000151845.1 Pteropus vampyrus | reverse complement strand
CTGTCAAAAAACACTGTGGTAAACATCTAATATTATATGTTCTCTATCAGTATTTCTGGTGAATTGTCTAAACACATGATAGTGGTTACATGTTTCTTTCATCATATAACTAGTAATGGAGGAATCCACTTGCTATTTTCATGTTTGAAGCAATTTTAATATTTTATCTTTTTCCCCCATTTTCTTTTAACCTATGATTCTCATTTTTTCCATATAATTTTATTTCTTTTTCATTAAAATTGGCTTACAAAAAGAACACCATTAAGATACACTCTGTAGTTGTTAATTAGTAGGTCCAGAAGGTTTCTAAATGATAATCATTGATTCAGCATATTAGCCTGTTGGACTTATCTGTATGGCAGAGACGTCGGTTTACTGTTTCCAAGTCCGACTTCTGCATGCAAGGAGTAACGGCATGTCCTTGCTCCTCTTATCTTCCTCAGAAGAGCAAACGAGTTGCGTAATCAATTCCTCCAGCCTTTGTATTTCACTTGATGTTTACTTTGTTCATTGCTTGGAGATTCCCTGTTAGTTTACCTCTTTAAAATCTATTTGCCTTTTCTTTTTATCTTATAAGAAAATAAGACTGATTATCTTAGTGCAAGGTCAGAGCGCATTTTATTAAACGTTCACAATATTTTTCTTTTCTCAGCATCCCCAAAGCAGTCAAAAGTTGACCTAATTACTGAAAGATTGTCAGACTTTGGATATATAAAGAGTAACCTTTGTATCAGGTGCTGAGGGAATTGGAACTGTGCAGATTTTGACGCAGTGACTTTACTGGTCACCGACATATCTTAGTGTATCTAGGAGAAATCAAGCATAAGATTAACATCTTTTGTGCTATGAAAACCAAAATCTAGGAAATGTAGATTTTGTCTTTAATGGATGAAAATACTCCATTGCTTGAGAGAATTCAAAGGCAACAATTAATTCTAAGGTTTTCATAAATGACCAAACTGACTTTTTCCTTTGAGATTGCTGTATGTTTTCAAGTCATTTAATTAACAGATCAGGATATCATTTCTAGTTGTTAAAAGCTACATTAGGAAACTCCAGGCCTTTCTTTATATTGCTATTTTTTAGCAGTCAATACCAGCCATTTGGAAGAATGACCACTACTAGGCCATGACTTTTTTTTGCAGTGACATTTGTTCAATAAATTTTTGTCATGGCAATAATTGAAAAAAAATCAAAATGGTGTAAAGAAGTAAATGTCACATTCCCACAATGCAATATAAATGAAATTTATAAAGGCTCAGTGACTCACAAGACAGGTTAATTAAAGGCTTCACGTGACACGTGGAAGTTAGCACAACATTTGCTTGACCACATTGTTTCCATGACTTCATAGAGTGAATTGTTTAGCAGAGATTGTAATCTGGTGTCAGATATAATCTATGGTACTGGTATTTACTTTTTTTGGATTATTTTAATTCATTTTCTATTGCCAGTCAGTAATGTTTTAAGGGTTAGTTATTAATATAAAAAGTTAAGCATTACTAAAAGGCAACACAATCTCTGTCTTATAGAAATTGTTCTGACTATACCAGAAATGGCTTGTAAGTTTCACAGCATAAATGAAGAAAAAGCAGCTGGAGCTGGGAACGAAAAGCATACTGTGGACTTGGAAAAACATGTTGTGATTTAAGTATTATGGTTGTTAATTTTTATTTCTACATGTTCCTATGGGGCTCTAACAAAAGGAACCCTGCTACTTGGAATTAATTTTTTCTGCTTTCTTAGAACTAAGGAACAAGTTACAATAAACAACTCCAAAAGAGAAACAACGCTTGGAAGAAGTTGGAGTCATCTTGTATCAATGGGTTAAATGATCAGCAGCTCACGCTCCTTCAGCCATTGGGGAGGCTTAGCTGCTTCCCTGTGCTGCCTACGGACTCTCTCCTCAGCTCATAGGAAGCAAGAGCCCGAGGTGGGAGGAGACCATCCTTCCGAGCCTTGACATTGGGGGCTGTTTATCTGCATATTGTAGGTGAAAGCATTACTTCTCCTTTATTCTACCAAGACAGGCAAATAAAATGAAAGCAACATTTTACAAAAAATTTTTAAAAGAACTTGAGGACATTCATTTGTTTCAAGGAAAAAATATTTTGAATCTTAGTAAAGGATAATGCAAGAGCTTATTTTATTACAACCAAAACCATAAAACAATGTCTAATTTTAAATCTTG
>NW_011888806.1:2557062-2558482 GCF_000151845.1 Pteropus vampyrus | reverse complement strand
GCCTCTTGCCAATTATGTATCTCTGGGTGACACACTTTATCTTAGTTGCTCCATTTGTAAAATGAGGTGACAGCTTCTACCTTACTAAAGAATAAATGAGATATTGTGATATTTGAGATGAGCTAATCTCTTTCCACAAAATGACCAAATATTGTCTAGCCTGCAAATTAATATCTGAGACTTCTACTATATGTTTAATAAGGAGAAAGAAACACTCTCATTAGGATTTTATCTGAATGGTTCAGGTAAGTAGATTTCAGATTCTTTTTTATAAGATAAAATTAACATATTCTCTACTTTATTAGAACCTTACATTAGGTAGATCTCAGTCTCCAAGGCCCTCAGCATTAACATGTTTCTTTGCTCATTTAACTTTACCTTGCATTCAACTAACCACCACTGTGATTTAATCACTATTTGCTATCATAAAAACTTACAGCTTTATTTGAGATTATAATAGGATAAAAGCAAAAAGGTTTTTTTTTTTTTTTAGTCACTATATCTCACTGGGAAAATTACTGCAAGAGTTGGGATTTCATTACATGTAGTACACAATTGACAATTCTGAAGCTATATTTGATAGTAACTTTAGAGTATTTATTCAATAAATGTCTACAAGTAGAGTATACATCAACCTTAAAATATTCAGAAGACATAAAAGTCCCTTAACATATCTTTTAAAAATTCTATAATAACAAAATAAAAAACACAAAATGTGAGTTACACACAAATATGATGTTTGTGGCTGTGTTTTCTTTTCCCTAATATTTAGCCTCCAGAGCCTATAAGTTGTTGCTATTATTTTACAATCTCTCTATATAATATATTGTTTCGAATAACAATTTCAATAAGGTTTCTATATTTTCTAGGTCTTTGCAAACAAAGAGCTTATGTTTTCATTGTTTACTGAATTTGTCATTTATTTCTAAGAAAATACTAGAACTAAAATCTTCAAAAGCACATTGCTCCTTCAAATTAAAAATAATCATAAAAAATCAGTTTATACTACTTGGCAAAATTATACGTTGGGCAAAATTTACAACTGATTTCTGACAAAGTTTTGTGTTACTTACCTTAAGTTTTAAAAATTCTTGTTACTTGAGAGATAACATACGAAAATACCTTAAACTAAATTATTTCATGGGTGATATCATTAATATTGGAGAGATATTAGAATTAGCACATTTATGTTCCTAAACCACTATAAGTCAAAAAATAAAAGTTACATACGTTACACATCACAAACTATTATTTCTCACATATTAAATTTTCATTGCTTAGAAGCAATAATTTATATGAAAACTAAAAAGTCCTATTTAAATTGTAAAGCTTAATTATCACCAACTGCTAGTTTGCGAATTAAACGTAACAGAGCTTGAAACAAGTTAGAGTCCAAAAATGTCTGATGATTTTAGATCAC
>NW_011888806.1:2488928-2556387 GCF_000151845.1 Pteropus vampyrus | reverse complement strand
ATTAGAGCATCAGACAGGTCATGGACTTCCCAGTTGCTCTAGATTTATGTCTGCTTCTTTGATAATCACATTTCCATTTACTTATTAGATAAACATTTATGCAGCACATATTTCTGTACCAAAAGTACTCAGTGCTAGAGATACAGTGATGAACATTCAAAATCTGCTTGCTGAAATGGACTCTGAAGGACTCAAGTGATTATTAATTAATTTATTCATTCATTCAAAAATATAATGTATAGAACACACAGTATGTGTCAGGCACTAGTTTAGGTACTAGCGATATATAGCAAAGAAAACACAGACCCTGTCTTAAACTTTATAAAACTTTATAAACTTTATAGAAGTTTATGTTCTATGGGAAAAATAGATAATAAAATAAATGAGCAATATAATATGACAAAATTATAACTGTGAAGAAGAATATCATATCAAGATAAAGTTTAGAGAATAAGAGACATGGATGTTATTTTTAGATAGGATAATTAAGGAAGGCATGTTTAAAAGAGCTGTTTTGTGAGAATTTGATGGAAATAGGGAGCGGACTATGTGAATATATGAGAAAGAACATTTTCAGCAGAAGAATATGAAGTGTGAAATCTTGAGATATGATTTTATTTTGTATGTTGTACATGCAGAAAAGCCAGTAAGCCTAGAGGGGAGTGAAGGAAGAAATGAGATTAGAGTTAAAATCAGGCAAACCAACTAATTTGGAGCCTTGTAGAGCATGATATGAATTTTATTCTAACTATAGTGAGAAGCCACTGGAGAATTTTAAGTATTCCTTTAACTTCTGTGCAGAAAATAGACTGTAGTGGAGTAAGAAAGATTGCAAGGGGACCAATTGAAACCAATACACTAATTTCTCCAAGGAAGTTATAAAGGTGGCTATTATTCAAGTTATATTTATAGGTAGGTATTGCATAAATGACTGATGGATTGGGGGTGGGACTGTGTAAGAAAAATAAAACATTGTTGGATACAATGATCTAGAGCTGAGGGGAGAGTTGAATGCTAGAAATCTGTATATGAGAGTCTTTGTGGTGGTCCTGGCTGAGATCACCAAAGGAGTGAATGTTGATAAAGAAGGAACGTCCAAACTGATTTTCTGGCACTCTGACATTTAAAGGTCAACAGTAGGAGGAAGGGTAAGCAAAAATAAAATGAGATAATGAAGTAGAAACAAATTCAAGAATGTGTGGTGTCTGGAACCCCTATTGAAGAAAGTATTTCAAAGGGAAGTCAATCATCAACTCTGTCTAAGGCTGTGGAAAAGTGGGGTAAATTATGTCTTGAGAATTGTCCAGTGGGTTTGGATATACAGAGGTCACTGGTAATCTTGTAAATATTTCAGAGAAGTGTGGACAACAGAATGAGCGGGGCAAGTTCAAGAGAGAATCGGAATTGATGAAACAGTTACAGCTAATACAGATAACTTTACTGAAGAGTGTTTCTATGAAGTAGATCCCATAAATGGGTTGCTAGCTGGAGGAGAATGTTTAATAAAAGGAAAAATAGTTGCTTTTGTTTTAGTAGAAAAAGTGATAGGATAATTTTAGGCTATGAAAAATAGTTTAGAAAGAAGAAAATCCGGATAAAATAGAGAGAGCAGATATAAGTATATGAGAATGGTGATATTGGTCATGGAGAAAACACAATAGCAAATTTTAAGAGATGACTGTTAGTCTATTTGTGTATCTCCTTCCAAAGACTTCTCTTTCCTAGAGTAAGTGTCTGTATTAGTTATCTATTGCTGCCTAAAAAATCATATCAAAACTTAATGACTTAAAACAATGGTCATTTACTATCACAAAAGGTTGGAATATATAGGTGAGGAATTTGTGAGCAGCTGAGTTGGGCAGCTCTAGCTCAGGACCTTTTATGAAATGCAGTGAGATATCATCTGGGCCTGCAATCATTTGAAGGATTTTGCTAGGGCTGGAAGATTCATTTCTAAGGGGACTCACTCATATGGCTGGGAAGTTGATGCTGATGAAGTGGATTCTCTCCACGTGAGTTTCTTGAGTGTCCTCACAACATGGTGGCTGGATTCCCCTGGAGCAAGTGATTTAAGAGATCAAGCCAAAGGCTCAATGTCTTAATGTCCCAGCCTTGAACATTATACACTGTTACCTCTACTATATTCCATTGAACACACAGAGCAACCTTGATTCAATGTGAGAGTAGATTATACAAGGACATAAATCTCAGGAGGTGAGGATCATTGGTGGCTGTCTTGGGGGATAACTGTCATAATCACTAAAGGGCTTTGGACTTTTAAACTTCCATAATCCTCACCTGTCAAATATGGAAATTTTACTATATGAGCTCAAGTTCACTTCTAATTTTAAAATTTCATTTTATTCTTCCGCTTGGCATATGACTCTCAAGGAGAGCATGTGAAAGAGAGATGGTAGAATCAGCTGGAATCTGATTCTACTAATTTTTATTCCATTCAACAATTCTTTCTTTTTAGAAAATAGGATATATGATGGCTCTGCATATTTCAAAGTAAAATAAGTAGCTTTTTGAATAGTAAAATGCTCATCTGCTAGTTCATAAAGTAGACTGGGCCATGTTTAAAAACAAGACAACTTTCCACCAAAACAAAAATTTCCCTGCTGTATTTAAGTTGATTTACTGAATCCTAATTAGGAAATGAAGCATAAAGAATCCTCTAGGAACAATACTAGACTACTACGGAAGAGAGCATGTCCCAGTGAAACAACTGTGGGTAGTCTAATGGAAGGACCAAAGGCTTTGGATTAGAAACTGGTTTCAAATTCTTGTTCTCTCTTAACCAACAAGCTGATCTTCAGCAATCACCTAATCTCTATGAACCTCAGTTTTCCTCATATGTATACAGGGATGATAATTACTACTTCAGAAGATTTCTTGGAAGAATTAACTATATTAACCATATAAAATTACTATGACCGTACCTAACACATAATAGGTGTTTAATAATTGTTATTTTTTTCTCTGGCCTATATGTTCTTCCCTAATCTCATTACATACTCAGAAAACATAACCATTGAAACCAGTATATTTACAACATATAAAAGCAAAAAAAATTTTGCAAAAAGAACTTAAATATCTACTTTATCAGATATGTAAGCTCCAAGTCGCTATTGGTGAGTAAATTTTTCTTTCCTGATTCATATAAGTAGTTACAAACATACTCAGTTCCTTCTCTCTAGTTTCCCTCTAAGACTAGAGTGGCCAGTGTGGTGTGACAGACTGTATAATTAACTGTTTACCAGTATCTTGTGTGTCCTCCCTGGAGAATTATGCTTCTCTACCTCTTGAACTCAAGGGCATCCATGTAACTTTCTTTGGCCAGCTAAATTAGACCTAGCAAGTGTTGCGCCACGTTCCTTGTGCCACTGAAGCTATCAGAGTTCCTGATAAGGGTTGAACTCCCAATGACAATGTGGAGTAGAGCCCTAGTCAATGATCATGAAACAAGAGCAAGGTATAAACCTTTGTTTCTTTATGTCACTGGGATATTTGGAGATTTTTTTTTTAAATCTTTCCTGACTGATACACACTCCAAGTTTGTTTAATAATATTCAAAACTGGGACCTTCCTCTGCCTCATTTTTTGACAGTAATACCAATTCGAGAGATCAACTGAAAAGAGATAAAGTAACTTGTACAGAATTCCAAAGGCATTAGATAGAGCCTGCTTCATGGTTTGAAATCTTATGTCTACCTGCAGAATCCAAAGATCATTTTTCTGGAAGAACAATTTTGTGATCCATGAAGAGATTTACTTGGAAACAGCAGTTGCATTTCTGTGCTTTCCCACTCCATCTCATACACTGGGGTGGGGCCAGGGGAGGTAGGGATGTAGCTACCTTCTAGTGCTAATTCTAGCTAGAAAGCATCAAGGGACACTAGGAGAACTTTGAAACATATTTATTGAAATTGGGAGACACAGACATTTGGAGCCTAAACCCTGCCTGAGAAAGGCAAAATAGATTATGTATTGGGATCTGACTTTTGCCTAGGAAATTTAAAGGACAAGAAAAGCACTAAATGTGCAATGCTAAGTGAGGAGGCTGCTATTTTGTTGGAGTCTTCTGGTGTGGAGTTCTGTAGTTTGCCTGGGAGAAGAGATGCATTTGTATTTCAGAGGCACAAAAGCCACCAGGAAGAAAGAAGCTTTGGGAGGACATCATGTGTGTCCTGCCTCATAGGGTCTCATGGAGGGCAAGAAGACCTAGTGAAAAGAAGGTAGAGACCTGGGATGTCCTGGCATTCGAATGGCCACAAAGAATAGAGAGCATCTGCCAAGGGAAAGGAGCCCATCAGGGAGACTATTTAACTATTAAGATCTCTAAAAAGCACCTTGCAAGAAAAGGAGTCAGCTTTTACCCATTAGGTAGTCAGAGTGTAGAGTTGCTCAACCAAATAAGTACTTTTTACCCTGTACTCTTCTTTTTCCTCCACAGTTTGGCTTCAGGTTAAACAGCTGCTAGTTTGTAGAGGGTAGAGGTTACTAGGAAGAGAGCGTATAGCAAAAGGACTATGCCACTGGCTTCCCTCCATGTGAAGGAAGCGGGGCTGAGGTGTGATTACACAACTGTGCAGTGTGTGTCCTCAACATTGATCATAGTGTCCTGGAATCCTCTGAGTGGACAAGATGGGGCTGAATTTCAGCCAGGGTTCCATTGGCCAAGGCTTCTACCCTGGCAGGATAGTGTGCTCATAGACAGGAACATTTTTTTCCTCCTAATTTTCATAGAGACACTAGATGGACTAACAGAGAACCTGGAGAAAAGGAAGTTTTTTTTTTCAGCACTAGCTGGACAATAAATTTGTATACACTCATGTCAGGTCCCAGCGACATGGTAAACTAAAGTCAAATTTAAATTTATACCATGAAATGGACATTATACTTTCCAAATTGAGATTCTGTTTTTGACTTAACAATCCTATAGCACGGTCCTTAAATGAGTAAAAAGGTAATTTGACATGCTGGAGTTGTCATCAGAAAGAAGAAGAAGATTACCACCACTGAATATAAAAGGAGGGTGAAAGACATAAATGAAATGCAACTTTATTAGAATCTGCATTGCTCAATGTATTGTTTATGAGTAATCACAGAAAAAATTTTTTGGGGTTGTTTTGTTGGGGGGGGGTTTGGGGGGGGGGGATTGGCCTTACTTGGGCACCGGGGATTTTTTTGCTTTTTTCCTTTTTTTTTTCCAGATCATCTCCCTTCCATCCATTCAGGGAGCCTTTTAGAACAATAAGCTATCAAGTTAATGTGATGCTATAGGAGGCAGGTGATCAATATGAACAAAGGAAAAGCTTTGCTGTTGTTTGATGGTGATTTCTTTTGTTGTGTTGGTTTCTTTCTTTTTTTTTCTTTTTCTTTGGTGGGGATATTTATTTCTTGTATTTGCTCCAATCTGAAGAATGTAGGAATCTACTATGCTATATTAGGATAGAACCACAAATTCATCACTCTAGACTTAATTTCTAGGGATTGCATCATGATAGAATTATGACACACAGGCCAGAGCAGAGGAGTAGCAAATAACAGGAAGGGAAACCAAAGGAGAAATGGCTTCTAGGTACCCATTCGAGTTGGATTCAATCCAAATTCTAGCAACCCATTGGGATCAGTAACTAATTACTTCACGCCATCTTCTGGATTCTGAGTTTGGCTATAATCATTGAGTAATAAGGTTATTATTTCTGATTATGGGCAGTAAGTATATGTTCCTCCAGAAGTTTCTGAAATCTATATATCTGCATAGTAGGTCAGATTCAGATAGATGGATATATGTAAATGTAGACAAGATGTATACAAAGATATTTTGAAGGAACTTGTTAATATTTATTTTATTTATATTTTCTCTACTCTATAAAGCAATGTTCTCTTCAGTTCCATTCAGCATTGAGTTTGTAAATATGATGTCTTATGAAAAGTGAGCATATATGAATGTTATTTAGTTAGTAGCTTGGGTAACAATCAGCTAAGTTAGCCAATCAGTTTCTTTGGACCTATATCTATTTCTAAAAGACAACCTCTCTAAAAAAGATTTTAAGCTTTATCATGTCCAATGTTTTTGAAACAGAATTTTATGGTAAGAGAAAAACAATAATGTGCACTAGGCATGTGAAGAAGTGAAAAGGCTTCAGTTTCATGATAAAAGGAGATTTTAAGGAATCCTCTGGGGGCTGAAAGGAGGGAAAATGCGATAAATTTGTAAGAGAAGGTATTACTTTAATGCTAAATTGAAGAGCTCTGGAATCTTAAATGATATCTATTTCAGGTTTTGCCTTCTGCCTATTGATAATGTACCCATATTTGTATGTTCTGTTAGTTTGTTCTTTTAGCTAGTTGCTCATCTCTTATCAAAAACTTGAGTGGCTAACAAGCACATAGCCAATGAAGCTTTAGCGAATAGTCTAATATATTTTCAGTAGAGAGCATGCAGGTAATTAGCTAGGGTCAGTGGTGGAAGGCCTACCTCACCTTCAGTATTGGCATAAGTGTGAAGGTGCTACCAAGCCAAATGATGGCTGATAAGGCGGTGTAGCCTTGAGATCATCCAGGTCATTAATCATGGCATTCAGCATGGGGAGGTGGGGAGTGAGACTTTTGACAGGAATCTCCTAACAGTAGTATCTACTATTTAAGCAACAGAGAGCAAGAACCTTTTTATTTGAGGAACTCTACTCCTCTTCAAAGTAGACCCAAGGCCATCGACTATGGGACAATAAAAATCCCTACAGAGAAATCAAGATGGGAGTTAGGTTGTAAAAAACCATAGCCCAAAGTCTAAGCTCATCAGAAGTTTCTGATCCCAGCAGGAGAATCAAAATACAAGTCAGTGAGTGGGAAGAAACCCACTCCTCTGGCCAAGTGCTAATGACTAGGAGCATGGGAGAAAGGAGGGAGGGTAAGAAAAAGGCCACAGCTTGCTGGGTTTGAAGTAGGCTGGCTTGTGAGGTTAACTGCCAAATCCATCCACTCTCTCTAATGCCCTAAGCATGAATATGATTACCTCTGAAAATTGAGAAGGACGGGGGCTGACATTTGAAAAGTATGAGTGAACGAAAATTTTCCAATACCTAATGTTGAGCAGATCTAGGAAAAACAGGAAGATACAAGACTTATAAAAAGGTGGAGTGAAAAAGAAAGGGGGAAGGATCCACGGACGTGTTTCCTATACTTTATCATGGAAGACAGGGAAAAGAACTCAAACCAAATCCTTAAACATTGAACTTTGAAATGCTCTGAGGGAAGAACTCTCTCAATGCATCCTTTCTAATGAAGAGCAGCTTCTCCGTCTTAACTCCAGTCTAAGAAAGGGACATGAAGGGGCAAGACTCCTTCTAGCATTATTTAACGTTTTTAGTAGACAATTCCACATCCCCTCCTGGGAACTAAAAAGCAGACTATCCTTCATGACTCAGCAATGAAAACCAGCAACACACTGACTAAAATAGACTATTACCTTCTCCTTTCTCTTTCACCAAGGAGCTGAGGGATCCTTTATGGGAATGAGCTCATGTTGAGTACCAGGCATTTTAAAGTCAGAAATGATTGTCTTAGAGACTGCCTATGTTCCAAATTCTGGCTTTACATATTAAAAATGTTTTAAACTTATGTTTTCAATATTTTTCTTTCAGCAATATAGCATTTTGGTTCTTTAAAATTTGAGCAAAAATGCAGCAACAACAACAAATCAAATAGCATGACATCCATTTTAGTCTAATACTATGAATTCCCAACCCTTTGGAGAACTGAATGTACTTTTAAAATTATAGAAATTATGTTCTCTACTATTTAACCTAAATGCCACTATAATTATAACCATCTCAAACTTATTCCTATAATTCTTTCTGCAAGATATACAATTAAAATAAAGTGGTAATCTAAAAAATGAAAATAAATGGAGCCCTGAAATTACATAGTCAAAATTTTTTCATGTTAGAACATAATGAAAAAAGACATTATTTAATTAAAGTACCAAGTGCCAAAATCTGTGAGGAAAACCAAGCCTGTCATGAGTACAGAAGATAGAAGGTGATATTAAAGACAAAACCGCATGTCTAATACTTGAGATTACGTATAAGCATGAATTATATCCCAAAGAAATAGTTCTATTCTCTGTGGTGACCATTATGTATCATCTTTAAAACATAGTATGGGGAAAACAAATGTGCCTGCAGCCGACTAGCTTCTTCTTCAGCTGGACACAGGCTCCCTGGTACACTGGTCTAGTCCACAGCTTGCAATATTAAACCCAGCCTGCTTTGCACTAATAATTGGCAGCTTTGAGTATTTCAGATTACAGACCCTAATTGCAATCTCATCTTCAAATGTTTTTTGCAACTCCTTCACCCCAATCAAGAGCAGCAATATTGAGAACAAAATAAGTCTAAATGAGAAACAGTTACTTTCAATCCTGTTAACAACACTTACCTGCAGGAAAAAGTCCTGCAAGTTAAAATATTAAATAAGTAATGACACAAGTACTTAGTTTAAAAATGTTAGTGATTTTTTTTTGCTAAACTTATTAGCTGACGTTCAATTTGATATTAAGTTATTATAAGTGAGTTCGATGAATCATAACTTCCCAGTTATCTGCTGGGAAGTCTGATCAAACTATTGGCAATTTGAAGTTAGTGTATTTAATAAGGAAATAAAATATGTTTAGTTTTTACCATATTTGTACCATAAGATAAAGAATCCATGTACATATGAATATAAGAAGCAAGTATGACAAATCATAGTATATCAATGAAGAGAATCCTAAGAGTAGCTTCTTATTATGAGATTAATAGCTTCTTATTCTTATTGTGACTAATAAGAATAGCTTATTACTGTTATTGAGATATATGATAGCTTTCTCCATTATAGGAATGTGTTTATATATGTGTGTATATATGTATTAAATGTATTATAAAATGTAATATATAGGGGTGGCTCCATAGTGTAGTGGTTAGCACGTCTGCTTTACATGCAGAAGGTCCTGGGTTTGCGCCCCAGGTGAAGCCACGGACCATACCCCGGGTGTTCCAGGCCCCTGGTGCTTGCCGCAAGTGCGTGGAAGGAGACGCCTGCCTTCAGAAATCCTGTTCTTAAAACAAGAAAGGGAGATGGCAACAACCGTAGGTCAGGGGTGGAAGTGAGGTGAAGGGAGGGGAGAATTAAAGAAGGGGAAAAATATAATATATAAATATATATATTTACAAATTTAAGGGTCAGAAAAAATTTGATGTATTTATGCCATAGACACCCATATATATATAATATATATCATTAAATAAAGTTTAAAAGTATTTGCCTTAAAAAGATGCAGATTATATTACACTTATCATCATGGTAAACACTTAAATACATACATAATGTACTAGGTATTCTGTAGCATAAAACCAAACTGTAAAAACAAGATGGCTTGATTCCAGAATGAGAGACTTTAGTTATAAATACAAGAGTCTTCGTTAAGAAGAACTGACCCTGTTCTGACTGTCCTTCTTATGGTATGTGATTGGATTCATTCTCTTCTTCCTTATTGATACCTTCTCTTTTAATTTGTGATACAGCATATTTTCCTGCCCTTTTCCTCCTTCGTGGTTTTGTTTTATTTTGTTTTGTTTTATTTTGTTTTGTCTTCTTTACAGGATTCCTCTTCCTTTTCCTTCACTTTTAATATTGGTTATCCCATGTTTTTAGCCTCAACTTTTTCTCTTTCTTATGGTACACACTTTGAATAAGCAATCTCATCTTCTCTATAGCTTCAACGTTCTGCTTTTAAACTCTTATCTGTATTTCCAACTCAACTCATTGTCATGCGCATGCTGTTGAAACTCAAATCTCTACTTTCAGTTCTAGTCTTTCACCTGAGACATGATGTCTACTGGACAATAAAACTGTTTCACAACACTTCAAACTTAACATATCTAAAATTAAACCCTAATTTTACTGACCTTATAGCCTAAAACTTTTCTCTCCTTTTCAATTTCTTATCTCAGTTAATGACACCACCACATACCTAGTGGAATAAGCTAGAAAGTTACATGTCCAGTTTGACATCATCTGGTGTCATAACCTATATCCGTTCAGGCACCATGTCTTGTCAACTTTGCCTCTTGGACGATTCTTGGCAATGTCCATTATTTTCTATCCTTTTTAACAAGCAGCCTTAATTAAAGTCTTTACAATTTCTTGTGTGGATGATTGAATATCCTCCTAACTGATTTTTTACTTTCTTGGCTGTCTCATTGAGGACTTAGTGCCCAAATGATTGATCTTCCTGAAATGCAACCATGATCATGTTGTTTCTTTTTTTTTAATACTGTATAGCTAATCAATTCTTAAAATAAATTTCAAATACCTTTGTGTATCACAGAAAGTTCCTCATATCCAATTTGCAGTTCTTACTTAATTTCCTGCCATCCCATTTCTCAAACTCTACTTCCATAAATACAACGTTGCAGTCCCATATAAACTGTCTTCCATGTCTTTGTGTACAATGCTCCCTCTGTCTAGTATACTTTTTGTTTCTCATCTCTATTAACATTCTTTCTCCTCTCTCCTTAATCACACACACGCACACACACACACACACACACACACACACACACACACACTTTACTTTGATAAATACAATTGTTTCTTCAAAATTAGTTCAAAGTCTTGAAGAAGGTTATTCAATGACAAAACCACTCAAGTCTGGATAGGTAGTCTATAAACTCACACATATTCAGGCGAACACCTCTTTTAAAGTTATTTTCACTCTACATCTTAATAAACTGTTTTGTTGTTGTTGTTGTTTGTTTGTTTGTTTAAATAAAACTCTCCCTCTATACTGCAAAGTTCTTAGAATAGTTCTTGGCATGTAAAAAGTTTTCAAATTGGTAGCTCAATTATTAAGTAATGTGGGAAGAACTTATGGGAAAATCTAGTCCTATTTAAAATGTAGTTGGTGGAAATCAAGTCTATTATGCTGTTTGATACTCTTGTTGAGAAAAAAATGATTTAAGAAATTATTTTATTTTCTTCTCAGTTCAAAGAGTAACAGATTATAACTCTCAGTATATTTTCAGCACAAATCTGTAAGTACTATAATTTTTTTCAATTGATATTAATTTATTTTTTATATTTAATGCTCAATATAAGCAATAATTTAAATATGCTTCATAAAATGAACTTTTAATTTGTCACTTTTCTCCTCACACTTTCTAGTGGCCCCAGCTTATTAAAAATAAAATCCAGTCTTTACAGTTTATAATGCCAACAGAATTCAACTCTGTTTCCTCTCTGATTACATCTTCTTTCACATACCATTCTCTCAATAAATATTACTGAATTAATTACCATTGAATACATTATATTTTCAGTATTCTCAGAATGGCAATGCATGGAACTGCATTGAAGCTTATATTCTCCATGGATATCATTTGCTGCTAGTTTCAGGCATCTGTTTAGCATCATGCAGTCGTAGGTATTTCCTTTGCAATAGAAAAACCATCTCAAAATAACAATTCCAAAACACATGTTTTGTAAACTTTCTATGTGCTATGTAATTACTGTGGAGAAAGCATATGTTGAGAATTAAAGTATTTTAAGTTAAGTTTAAACCCTGAATTTGCTGCAAAATTATGTGTTTGTTTTCCTCCAAACTGATATAATGACTACTGAAGTCTGTGTCAGGTATTTGTTTGAAAAGAGCTTTGTACATTTTGGGAAATTTTTTACTCTATCTAATCACTTAAGAATAAAAGGAAATTCTGAAACTCCAAGAGGAATATTACAGACTGTTAGAATGAATTTAGTTAAATGGAGGAAAAAAAAATTAACCTTGAGCTTGCTACGGTGTACCAGATGAACTGAAATTATAGTCCCCCCATTGAACATAATGACTTCATACTATAAGCAGCATTAACTCGGACTTTTCTATACATATTGTATAAAGGTGTACATTGTTACTTGGTTAATCACCATGTCTTGTCTTAAAAATAAAATGAGTTTCCCATCATTAAATGTTTAAATAAAGAAATGTGCAATGTCCAGACTATTTCTACATTTTTTTGGAGTAAATATATCTTTTATAATTTTTTTTCAAGATCTTTTTTGTTAGCATCTATCTACATTCTTTCATAAAAAGGATCTGTCCTCAGGGTGAGAATGTGGAAATGTGCAATTACAATAAGTCTATTACTTTACTGTTTGTTAATTAACTGAGTGCTTTCATTGGCAGATCTATCAGCTTAGTTTCCTGAAGTCTTAAAGACTAAGCAATGTGAGGACGAGGCTTTTGTGCAGTAAATGTGATATGGAACAATTGGATTTATTTTCATCTTATATGCAGTAACGTGGTGTGGAAATAAATAAGGAGTTAAAGCATGAGTAATTAAAAAATGCTTTGTCTTCATTTTATAAGAATACTTTTACTCTATTAAAAGAATTCCCCCAAACAAACAAGCAAAAAGCCATCCACATACACAAAAGACAAAAGTCATGAGAATTAGAAAGATGCTCAAGTTAGTGCAAACAATGATTGTTAACTCAAACCAAGCTTATTGGGAATAAAATCATGAAATAAAATGATTCGCTTTAAAACAAAAATCTCAACGTGCCATTTTTTATCCCTTCTGGTAGTTAACGCTGATAAGAACTGGCACACACTTCTCCCACTGTCCAGACTGCAAGCTCAAAGATATTGAGTTCTTTGATACGCCATGCTCTTTCTAGCTTCAAGGCCATCCAACATATACTTTCCTCTGCTTGGAACACAATTTCTTCTTCTTCCACTAATACAATTTTTCCACTGATAATTTCAGAATTCAGAATGGAGTCTTCTCTGAAAATTCTTCTGGATCATTTGAAGCAGTAATTAGCAAACGCGGGAGATGCCAACACTTAGAAAATATTTAGGAAAATGTAGAAGCACGTTTTATTGTAATCATGACTGATGGGGAAGAGTGTTTTTGCTATTAAGTACTCCAAGCCTGGGATGCTAAATGATTCACAATGACGTTGATTTTGCACATTGAAATATTGTCTCTTTCAAAATACAAATAGTATCCCCATTGGGAAATATTGATTGAGAAAATAGATCAAGTCCTGTATTAAAATTTCCATTAGCTCTCTGATCTCTACAATTCTTACAATTTTAAATAAATAATCATATTGGTAATTTAATATTAGGCTAAATAAAATAACTGGGTGAGGAACAGGGACCTTTATCTCTACCTTTATCCAGGTAGAGATAATTAAAAAGATGTAACCTTCCTGACTTCTCATTTAGCATTCAGAATGCTCCTTTATTTCTTCTACCTCATGGGCGGGGAGAGACTTATTTAACTTATAAATTTGGAAAATATAACCCAGTTTACTTTCTCCTTTGGGAATGGACTATTCACTACTGACTCTTCGTGGAAGACTTCACAGTACTGCTCGTGCGTTGGTGGGTAAGTCGGCCTAAATCTGAAATACAATGACTGAGCACATTTACTTTTCTCATTAAACTACATCTTCTACCAATAATATAAATGATATTTGGCCTCCATTTGATACCCTTTTCAAATTCTTAATTGGTTAATCCTTGCTAAGAAAACCCATCATTTTATTTTAGGCCAGATCATCTATTAAGAAATAAGTTACAAGGAGTAAAATTTTAGGGAGAAAAATATAAGCGAATATAAACCAAATATAGGCTTCTGGTATGTCATGCCTTTGGTTATGAACAAATAAAATGTTTTAGTTTGGGGTTTTCCAGTTGTTCAGTTAAATTTCACCTACTGCAGCCTAGACAGGATGCTTTCAGCCAGCCATATAATATTGCAAAAGGATGCTTGGGTGTTGGCCAATCGGCAGGTAGCTCAAGTCACATGGACATGGGCCCCAGCAAAGGTACAGGCTTGAGTAAGGGTTAGAGAATCTGTCAGGGCATGGGCTTTAGCAAAACTTCTGTCTCTTAATGATATATGGGTTTGGGGGCTTCAAGTTGTTACAAGAAGAGCTTTTCCTAAGCAGGTACACATGAGACAAAGCTTCATTTGTGGGAAAGAGAGTCCTTTCAGTTGTGGATCTTTTAAACATCAGAGGAAGGAACTATACTTTCTCTTTTTAATCTCAAAGGTGGTGCAGTTCTTTATGTGCTGAGGTGTCTTAGGAAGTCTCTAGATTTAAGTTATTAGACAAAGGCCTAGATAAGTAGCATTGGGTCAGCTGCCCAAATTTCATTATGAATTCAAAACCAAGAAAGAGATTGTAGAAAAACAGTTTTTAATTTCATGTAGCTTACTCATTGGTTTCTACTTGCTCAAGAATGGAAATTACTCAAAGCTTTTTGACTAGAGACTCAAAACTGAAAGGAAATGGAAGTCAAAAGGCTTTGGAATACACAACGTTGGAAAAAAAAGCAAAATAATAACAATAAGACCAGGTAACAGTGTCCATCACTTCTTTAAAACTTTCTCAAGAGCCACTCTCTGAGAGAAGCTATGGTGGACACAAGAGACTCTCAGCAACCGCCTCTCTTGACATGCCACAATTCATCTCTAGCTAGATATTTTTCCTAATTCAGTTTAAATTCACAGGTATGTTAGAAAGGTAATGGATCTAACTTGGGATGAGTGAATTTTTAGCCTTAGTAACAGAGTAGCCTTTAATGTTAATTTATTCTGTGACAAATGGATAGATTACTATACCAGAAGTCATTCTCTTCTTCTTTAATAACTGAATCCTCTATTTTATTTATTTGCCTAATGGAAAGATAATAATTCCCAGCTTCTCTATCATTAATTAAGTGTGTGCTTATCACTAACTAATGGCCAATGAATTGTAAATACAAAATATGTAATTTCAAGAGAAATTTCTTAGAAGATGTTTGATGGCACCCTTCACCTATTTTTACCCTTCTTGTTCTCTTTCCATGTTGCTTCCTGAAAAGCAGATGTGATAGTTGGAGATCAAGAAGCCACATTGAAATATGAAAACAAGGGTTACATGTGAGGGATAAAAGCAGAGACCTGGAAGAAGGCTGGGTTCCTGGTGACTTCTTCTATTTGAGAGAAGGAAATTTTTTATTTACAAGGGTATTAGCCAGGGAAACAGAACCTCCAGAGAAACAGAACCAATAAGATAAATGATATTGCTATAGATATACATGTAGATGTAGAAGGAAACATGGGCATAGGCATACACATAGATGCAGACAACCACATACACATAGACATAGATATGAAGAGATTTATTATAGGAATAAGCTCATGCATTTATGGAGGCTGAGAAGTTCCACAGTCTGCTGTTTGCAAGCTGGAGAACCAGGAAAACTGATGGTATAATCCAGTCTGAGTTCAGAGTCCTGGAAATCACGGTGCCATTAGAATAAGCTCTGACCTGAGCCCGGGAACAAGGAACACTGACATAGGAAGGTAGAAGAATATGAGTGTTTTAGCTCAAGCAAAGAAATAAAATTTGCCCTTTTTCCAGTGTGTGTGTGTGTGTGTGTGTGTGTGTGTGTGTGTGTTCTGTTCTTGTTCTCAATAGACTGAATGATGCCCACCCACATTGGTGAGAGCAGTCTTTTTAGTCTACTGATTAAAATACTAATCTCTTCCAGACACACCTTTACAGACACACCCAGAAATAACATTTTACCAGCTATGTGGGCATTGCTTAACCCAGTCAGACTGACATGTAAAATTAGCCGTCACAACAACCATCAATGTGGATTTTCTAAAATTTGTAGCAAACTTAACCTTAACTCATACATTTCTAAGTCATTTCAGAGCCTCCTGAGGAAAAATCTAAAAAAGATTCTAAAAAGGAAGAGTGCCTAGGGAATTTTGTTTGTTCATTTTTTGTTTTGTTAATTACATTTGGCATTCAATATTATTTTATATCAGTTTCAGGTATACAGCATAGTGGTTAGACATTTATATAATTTACGAAGCGATCCTCCCGCAGAGTCTAGTCCTCAACTGGCACCACATGTAGTTATTACAATATTATTGATTATGTTCCCTATGCTGTATTTGACATCCCTGTGGCTGTTTTTATAACGGGCAATTTGTACATCTTAATCCCTTCCCTTTTGTCACCCAGCCCCCAAGCCCACTCCCATCTAACAATCATCAGTTTGTTCTCTGTATGTATGAGTCTGTTTCTGTTTTATTTGTTCATTTATTTTGTTTCACTTATATGGGGAATGTTCTAGCAAAGGTCAGATAAAGACTGTTCTAATAGACTTTTCATAAAAAGAAAAAGTCACTGCTGATTTGTCAATGATTGATTTAATGGTAAAGCCCAATGACTTAAGCACTAAAAAGGAAAATAAAAAAGCAAAACAAAACAACAAAAAACAAAAAACCTTAGTAGAGAATGCTTATTCCCCCTGTTACTACTTCCTTCCATTTGGTGATCAATTAGCCCAGTGTTTCTAGCCACCCTCTGCCCTTCTCACTCCATATGGACACCAAAGTGGAGTGTAAATTGAGCTTGCTTAGCTGAGCTCCTTTTTCCTCTCCTTTCCCTTGGGAGTATGCTGCCTGTGGGAAGTTGGAGCTCTCTTCTGCTCTTCCAAGAAGAAAGTTTCCCTGGGTAGGTCCTCCTATTGCTGGACTGACTGAACATTTCCCTAATTTGGGGTTCAGTTAGCTGACCCATTTGACTTTTCCATCCTCCAAATTAGACTTTCTCAGTAATAAAGGTGATATTTGTTTTGTCTTCATTTGCCACTTCTTTTCCTCTTTTTCTCAATTAGTTCGGAACTTAGGGTTAGAAGACTATTATTTTGGGGCTTCTCCAGAAGCAAATATTTGATTTAGACTCAAGGGTTAGAAGACTATTATTTGGGGGCTTCTCCAGAAGCAAATATTTGATTTAGACTCAAGGGTTTTGAGAATTGAGACAAGGAGTCAAATTTTAGAAAGCTGGCAGAATAAACAGAAAAGAACCTAACTGTGCTCCTCTGCTCTCTGTATGTGCTTGGGCTCCAAACAATTCTAAGTTGGGTGTACTGGAGATCTTAGAATACACTAAATTGGGTAGAAGGAGGAGAGATTAATGAAAACTCTAGGCTGGGCATAGTACCTTCAGGTCCGTGACTGAAGGGCAGAGTTGCCACCTCTAGCCTGAAGGGATAAGGGAGGGTCTGGTTACTTGAACCTGCCAATGACAGAGTCTTGTGGAGAGAACTGCAAGATAGGAACCATGACCTTTGGGCAAGAGAAGCTGCCAGCTATGGCCACCCTGCAGGATGGAGCTGGGAGGTAAATACCTCCATATCACTCTTCTCCTTCTCTGCATTCTCCTGTCCATGCTCTTTATTAGCCAAACCTAAACAGAGGTCAGAAGGCACAGGAATCCATCGATGTAAACCATGCATGTCATCAGATGGGTAAACAGAGCACAGTAGAGAAAAAAGTGGTGGGGACTGGAAGGACAAAGAGAGAAGTTATCTGCACAGATTTCCCAATGGAGAGAAGTCTTAAATTGGATAAGAGTTTTGATATTATAATGAATTGGACATTTTAATTTTTGAAATGAGGCTGTCTTTTAAATAAAAATTACTAAACAATGATAATCTAGTCTGACAAGTTATCCATGAGCAGGGAAAAACTAGTCCAAAGATTATGTTCATTGGGAAAAAAGCAAATAAAGTTGTTATACACATCTGCACGTTACTGAGTTGAGTTCATTCAATGCAATAGGTGCAAAAGTCTATGCCAGGATTTCTCGACTTCAGCAATAGTGATATTTTGGGCCAGATGCACCAGATTCCATTAGCATTCCTATGTTGTAACAACAAAAAATGTCTCTGGACATTGTTAAATGTCCCCGGAAGCAAAATTACCCCTGGTTGGGAACCAGTGAACTATGTTCATGAATAGAAGTGAAGTGCAATGGTAATTTTATACATCGCTTTTTTAGTTTTCACTAGTTAAACCCTTTCCCTCACGCTAAATAACACAGATAACTGCTTATATTGATGCTTCATTTTGTTCAACATTCATTCTTTCAGCAATCAGTGGGAACTGGGAGGTAAATGATAGAGAGTTCTGCTCAGCATAAAGATTTGGTAACTTCTGTAGTTTCTTCTAATATAGATCTCTCCTCTCCTCTCTTCTCCTCTCCTCTCCTCCTCTTTTTCTCTTCTCTGCCCTGGCCTGCCCTGCCCTTCCTTCCCTTCCCTTCCCTCCCTTTCCTTTCCTTTTGTTTTCCTTTACCTTTTCTTTCTTTTTAAAATTTTTTGATGTTTCAACTACAGTTGACATACAATATTATATTAGTGTCAGATGTACAACATAGTGGTTAGACATTTATATACCTTACAAAGTGATAACCCTGATTAGCATCCATCTAACGCCATACATAGTTCTTACAATGTTATCGACTATGTTCCCTATGCTATACTTGACATCCCCGAGGCTGTTTTTATAACTGGCAATTTTTACATCTTAATCCCTTCCCTTTTTTACCTATCACCCAAACTCCCTTTCCATCTGGCAACCATCAAAATGTTCTCCATATCTATGACTTCTTTTCTTTCTTTCATTTTTATCCCCTGATGAATTGTTTCCCAAACTAGTTTGAGAGAAAAAGAAATGAACTTCTTAATGAATAATTTGATATTCCAGCCCCACTAGCCAGATAGATCATATGGGAGAACAGCCCCCAAATGCAGTGTTTCTTTTTCTTTTGTGAAGCCCCTGTCCCTTAGCCAGAATGTTTAAATTATGATCTAATCTCCCACTGATAAGCCACAGGGTCCTCTCTATGAACTGGGAATTGATTCAAAGATGCAAATCTTTTATTTTATTCTACAAGAGAATGAATAAAGTTTGAGACCCATTTTTACATGTAACTAAAAGATATTTACGACTAACTTCCTAATTAAGATATTTGTGTTTACTAAATTTTCATATTCATAATCCCAAATTAACATATAGCTTATTGATTTGGCATATTGCTGTTGTCTGAAGTGAACATGATGTACAATAGTTGATATTCTTTGCTTTTATTTACAAATTAATCTTGGTTTAGTATCATCTTTATTTTCACTTATTGCCAGTTGTTGTTTTACTTTATTGTTAATGGTAGAAAGTCATAGACATTTGCATATTTTGGGCCTCAGATCTTCCATTATTTAGGATTTAAGATGTGTATGTGTTGTGGTTCAATCACAAATTAATAATATTGAATTGCTAAAGCAAATACAGACATAATTCCCTTTAAAATTTGTCATGTATGTTTCTTTTTCATTCATAACAGACTACATGTTAACTTGTGCTCTTTTAATAACTTTTAACAAAAGCAAATATATGTAGTAAACTTCCAGGATCAGGTAAGAATGGAGCTTATAGGGCATTGAATTTAAATCAAAGTACTACCTATTTGTGAGTTCATTATTTTTAAATAGTAAATGATTATTATTTCACATATGCTTCTTCCCAATATTATCTCAGTTTTGTTTTTATTATTTATTAGAAAGTACGATTTTATGGGGTAAATAAGACAAGAGTCTTCTCAACACATTTCTTTCTTGAGCTGTTAAATATCTTGATTTAATTATTTTGACTCAATCGAGACTATTTTTAGCAAATAAATTTTTATTTTTATGACAGATCATTTGTTTTCAACATATCCTATGATATTTTAGTGCTTCCTTGAAAACTTTTTGTCAAAACCTTGACAAATTTTTTCTTTATCAATTAGTAATTCTCAGACAAAAGTATGTAATTATTTTTTTTGATAAATGTTTATAGTGTCTACTGTTGATTATGCACTATTTTAGGCTCACAAACTATAGCAGTGAACAGAACAGAATGAGTCCTATGTTTGTGGACTAGATTTTCTATTCTGATGGGAGAGAAAGATTATAAATAAGACAAGAAAAACATATATAATAGATCAGGTAATAAAAGCCAAAATCGTTAAGCAGTTTATTCCCTCATCAACAGTTACGAGAGGCTTGCTTCACACACTTTGAATATTTTTCAGTATTTAATTTGATTTTTGGAAAACCTGAAAGTTAAATTGTCATATGGTTATCTTTGTCATGTCTTTAATAATGAAAGAGATTATACCATTTTTTAATGTTCATTGGCACTTTTTAAACTTTGAACTGCTTATATGTAATTCCTTTGCTACATCCACTTTATATTTCTTTTTCTATATTTGTACTTTGTATAAGATAATTAGGTCTAAATTTCATGTATTGTGAATATTTTCTTACCTTGTAATTTTTAATTTTACCATATATTTCCTGCAATTAAAAAAATATTTGGTTAAATTTGTCAGTTATTTTTCTTCTTAGTTGTTTCTAGGTTTTATACCAAATTTTATATCAAATTTTCATAATTTTCTCTAGAATTTTATATTATATTTCTTTTTAATTAATATTTGGATCATTCTGAAGTTGCTATAATAGTTCTTTATATAATAGTTAAATTGCCAACTTCATTTTTTAATTTTTAAAAAATTTGCCTAAGTGTCTAGTCATTTGCCAAACACCATGTTCCAGCAACCATATTTCTTTATTGACTTGGTATTATATGTCTTTCATGGACTAAGATCCCCATATATGTGAACATCTATATTTTTTTACTCTATTTTGAGTTATTGGTCTGTCACTGAGTAAAACACTGAATTCTTTCATTAATTGTCATTTTAAAAGTATTTTAAATACAGATAGGGACAATTCCTCACTAGCAATTTTTTGGGACACCTCTGGAAATTCCCTTTTGGTTATTTTCAGATAGACTTATTCTTATTTTCTTATCTCCCTTCTCCATCTTCAAGAAAATCATATTATGTTGTTTTAGATTGCATTGATTAATTTTAGAAGAATCAACATAGGTAAAATAATGTTTCTTTGCATATCAGATGTATATTTCTATTTTTCATATTTTTTATGTTCTTTTGTTGGAGTTTTACTTTTCTTTATATTGGAATGTTTCTCACTAAAAATTTTTCAAGCTGCTTTATTTATTTTGTTAATATTATAAAATGTATCCTTTCTTCCTTTATATTTTTGACTGATTACTTTTTTAATAAAGAAAATAATATGAAAGCTATTATCTTCTTTATGTTCATTTCATGACTAACATTTGATTTATTTTATTATATTTTCAAAAATTGATTCTCTTGTGTTTTCTGGATATAAAATTTTGTAAGAATAATATTTCCAAGTATAAATGTACTTTTTCTACTCTCAAACTCACCGAATTCACCACTAGCACTACCAGTCCACACTGAGAGAACTGAGTCATCCAGTAATGAAAAAAAAAAAAAAAAAAACCCAAAGACTAGAAACAATGAAATAGAAGAGCAAGAGTAAAGTTTCCAGGATGCAGAAAATAAATCAACAGTAGGCTAGCCAGGGAGGAGCACTGGTAAGGGAATAGAAGTGATTGGATGTGAGGATGAGAGACAGGAGAGGACACTCCCAGTATTGGGGTTTGGATGGAGCATGTACAGGTTTTCTTCATCCTTTCAGCCACTCATACTGGAAGAGATGGAGTGACTTATCTAGATGATAAACCTGGGAAATATAGATTCAACATGCTAGATTCAACTCCCTCTTTTTCTCTTGAGACTGAGAGTCCCACAGATGACTGAATTTCCTCTCTGCTCTTCTCATTCAACAACCCTAACTTACAGTGCAGCATTGTTTGTGACCAAGGTTAGTCTGCCTAATCCTGGGTTAGGAGATTAAATTCGCTCTGACACTAAGCTATCCTCCAATGAAAACTTTACCAAAATAATAACAACATATTGGTCTCCATTTGTGAATCTTTTCTCTTATATACAAATTTATTTAGAACCCACACAAGAAAGAAGTGAAATTTGATTGGACCTCTCAAAACCTGCACAGAAACTTAAGGTCCCTGAGAACAGAGCTTTTCTCTTTTTTAGTGCTCTCTCTCCAATATACAGTAGTTGAAAATGAGAACTCTGGATTCAGATTAAATTTGGTTTCACAACCTGGCTACACTATTTACAAGCTCTATCATGTGAGATAAGATAAGCATCTTCAGTAAACCTAATTTTAACTGTGAGAAAGTGTACATAATAGTAGTACCCACATAAAAGTGTGCCTGTGAGAGATAAACCAGATAACCTATGATAAAGTTTAGTCAGTGAATATTACATGTTAAGCACTCAATAAAAGCTGGTGATTATTCTTATGACACCTGGGAGGCGTAATCTATTGAAACGTAGTCTATTGAAAACAAGAGTGACCTAATTGTTAGGAAATTTCAACTCTGGAATCCAGATTTGTGCAAGTACAAACACAGTCTTCCAAATGATAAATTTCTATAACAGCCAGAAAAGAGAAGATTTTTGTGAAAATCAGTCCACACAATTCCTTAATGAATTAGGTAATTCATTAAGAATTTTGTAAATATAATATACTTACTTAAAAATATGTTTTATCTAGGTTATATAAGTTATACAGGATATTTTATATATGTATCTCTCTATATACAGATAGATTAGATATAGATAGATAGATATAGATATAGTTATAGATATAGATATAGATCTTCTCATGGGGTTCTCTCTGATTCTCTGTCCTATCTATCTATGAGGTTGACCAGATTCTCAGAGGACCTCTAGGGCATCTGCTTATGAAGTCATCCCAAACGCCCATGCCAGGCCACTCACGTGGAAGTGATGCCCCTGCACATTGGCTCCTGCACATCTGTGTCATAACCATGATGCTGCCTCCAGTTTACAGCACCCAAGGGTGTTAGGGATGGTGGTAGTCATCCTTTGTCCTGTGTTCTAATCATCACTTGTTCGTACAGTGATCAGTCTTCCACTCTGCAAACTCCACTTCATCTGTCATGTAGCCCTTCTGATGTGACTTTTAATGGGCTGCATGAGGCTCTTCATCAAACAAGATGTGCTTGATGGTCATGGAAAGCCAACATACTATTACCGCAGAGCCAGAAAACGGTGTATAAAGAAGTACTCCATCCAGAGGTTCTCAAAGATTTTGGTGTTCCATCTGAAGTGGTTCTCAGGGTATGGAATACAAGCCAACAAGCTCACAACATTTGTGAATTTCCCATGAAGAGACCCCAGACTTGAGAGAATTTGCTTTAGAAAATACCAAACATACTTTTTACAACCTGTGGTGGACACAAGAGACTTCGGGACCACTACTGCCAGAGTCCAGTGACAGTCAAATGGCACACTTTCAAGACTCCAGTGTCATACTCATGTCTTCCAGCTAAATTTATACCAGACACCTACTTGCTCTTCTACTAATTGGTCAATCCACCCTACTGCATGTAGTAGGGAGGAGCCACATCCCTTTCTCCCTTCCCTGTGGTGGCATCACACCCTAAGATTTTTTTTTTAAACAAACAAACGAACAACAACAACAACAACAATAAAACTATGTGACGAATAAGAGAAAAATAAGTAAACTAAAGTTTCAGGGAGTGGGGTAGGAAGACAGAAAAGTGGTTACCAAGTCTAACCTATAATAGGCACTCTACACCTATCTTTACTCAAGACTTTTAAACAGTTACTCCACCGTGCCAAAGGGCCTTCTTATAGATTTCCTATTTTGCTTCTAATTGATGTTATGACATCATGCTTTCCTTGGTTGGTCCTAAGCTGTGTCACAGTTAGAAGAGCCATTAATTGCATAATAGGACTGCACATCTCAGTCTTATCATAGCCCTTCTTGCTAGTGGTGTTGTAAGGAAGACAAGAATTATATCCACATGGAAAGAAATCACATTCTAGAAATGCAGTGATTACAGCCTAAACTGCTCAAGAGAGCACATGGTTGGAAGATGTGTTGTTCTAGATTTATGCCATAAATATACTAAAGGTAAGTTGATTGTGACCAGAAATAAAATGATCATTTACTTTTATCTGCAAACTCTGGGTAAGACTTATATTTATGGTCATCATCAATAAAGCACAGTAACAACCTTTGAGAAGGTGGCCTTCGTGGGTGGCAGAATATATGTTGCAGCATCATGAGTAATGATATAATCAGAATTAAATAAATCGTTTTAGGGAATTACAGAGTCAAGAAGATCTATGTTGTTTCAAAACAAACAGATTCTGGAGGACCACTGCTTTGTGATTAATAACTTCCTTTTTCTTGAGGAAGCAGATATGAAATTAGGTAGAAATAGTTCATTGGTAGTAAAGAACGGGAAGAGATGGTTCTCAGACACAAATAAGAATAGACTATTCATTTTGAACTCTATCAAAAAACTTCACAACTGATTGGATATTAAATATATAATCACCTCTTTTCTACCCATTATTCTAAATCATCATCAATAAATGACTATACCCTGCATGGACCCATGAATTTTGTAATGCATTCTGGAACTCAGCAAAGACGTATTTGCCTGGGGACCCACATACTATAAGGGGTGCCTTCAATGCCACTGTATTAATAAGTCATCTGAAAAGATGTGATATGACTATCTCAATAAATAGGAAAAAGATATTTGAAAAATTTTAACTTATTTGTTAAAAATATAATAAAAATTAAATTGAGCATATTTTCTTTTTTAATTTTTTTATATTTATTTTTTCAATTATAGTTGGCATATAATATTATATTAATTTCAGGTGTACAACACAGTAATTAGACATTTATATAATGAAGTGATCATACTGATAAATACAATACCCTTAAGAGGTGATGATACTGATAAATCCAGTACCCATCTGACGCCATATGTACTTATTACAATACTACTGACTCTATTCCCCATGTTATACTCTATCCCCATGACTATTTTGTAACTAACAATTTGTGAGAATATTTTCTTAACAAAGTGTTTCAGTCTCATAGTTAACTTCATAATTATTGATAAAACATTAGAAGTTTTGGAATTAGACAAATCTGGATTTGAGTCCAGTTTCTATCACTTACAGGCTTTTGGTTCCTAGAAATACTTACTATTAAAGTCTTAGTTTTATCAGTAAACATAAACAAGGTAATTTTATCTGTGTCAGGATTGTTGTGACAGTTAAGTAAAATATTGTTTGCAATACACTTGGAAACATGCCTGAAACATAGTAGAAGTTGATAAACAATTGTCTATTAACACCACCATGACCCAAGTTGAGAAACAGCTTTAGAAACAATTGATAGAATATTCATAAGGAGAACCACATGACGTCAGTATTTAAAGTTGTAAATAAGTTGAGAGATGCATATTCTTGGATGACAAAACTAAATAAATATTGTAAAGACAGAGTTCTCTCTAATTTATTTCATATGTTTAATGGAATTCTAGTCCAAATTTCAGAATATATTTTAATTTAATACAATTATTCTGATCTTATAAAATAGTATATAGGATATAAAGTCTTTAAAATTTTGAAAAAGAAATGTAATGATAAAAGACTTGGTTTATCGAATATATAATTATCTAATGCTCTAATAATTAAAATTGAGAAGTGTTTGCATAAGAATCAACTGACAGATACTAAAACTAAAGAGCCAAGAAACAAAATTTTTAGCTTATGGAGATGTTGATATACATATAGATGTATAGATATAGATATGAAGTTAACATCCCAAAATAAGAGATATAAATTATTCGATGCATAACAGTATAATAATTGAATGTACAAAATTAAGTTGTAATATCATTTCTCTGTGTTACCCAGTAACTTCCAGATCTCTCAAAGACTAAATATAAAAGAATAAAACCATTAAAGATAACAAGTAATTATTTAGAATATATTAACACACAATTGTGTGCAAAAGAGGAGTGGACGTATAACAGAAGAGACTAATACATTGAATACATTAAATTTTTGTGTTAAAACATCGTGATATAATGAAGATTTTTTTGCAACCATTGAAATGATCTTTTAAAAGGCTTTTGATTATTTTGACAATAATTATAATATAATACAAAGACTCAAGAGATTAAACTTGCATAATATGATCCTAATTACATCAGAAATTATAAAAATAAAGGAAATAAATAAAAATTTAGCAGTAGTTATTGGGTGATTTAAATATTTTGTTTTTGTGCTTTTCTGCATTTACAGTATAAAATTTTTAAAAAGACATTATAGTCAAGGTATATGTTAAGTTTATAAATCAGCAATATAGGTCTCTAATGATGACAAGAAAATTGGAAAGAGAAGATAATTTTATTTAAATGGGTAGATGATAGGAAATCTTTCTTTTTGGAGAATTTCAAAGGGTTTAATTAACTTTGGACTTTGAAATACTTTTTTTTCTTGACAGATTAGAGAGAGTGAAGGGAAGTTAATGTTGAAAATATAGTTGGCAGCTCCCTACTGGTGAGAATTAAACCAATAAATCACATGAGACTCTGTGGGTAATCACTGAACCTGGCAAGAACAGAGCACATAGTATTAAACTTTAGATCCACATTTACTTTTTGGGTCAAGGTTGACATATCAAGGAAATAAAATTTGGAGTATATGCAGCATAAGAATATGATTTTTTTTTTTTTTCTGAAGTTAAGGTAAAGGAACATCCGTGGAGAAACACGTCATGTGGTGGACTGTTCCAGAGAGTGATAATACTGTAGTTGTCATTAAATTTAGCCAAGTCCTTGATGTGAGAAATTTCAGTTTATTGTTGATGACACAGATTGCAGAAACATATGGAAGCAATTAAAGGAAAGTAAATGGAGACAGAGGGTACAGACTGCATGTTTGTGGAGCTTGACTAGATAAAAGGAATAATATAGGATGAGATCTTAAAGAGGCAGTGAGGACTCTGGTGTCTTCTTTCAGAGTTGAGGAAATATGAACAGGAAAGACTCAAAGGAGAAGACAAAACTGATGATTCTTTGGTGGGGGTTGAGGGTGGGGAGTATATAAGTGAAGCCAGTGTCTCATTGTGAGTGAATAGCAGGTTCTGTAGCAAGGCCGAGGGTTTAGATTTCAGATAAGAAGAGAACTCCTCTTCCACTGAGATTAGGGAGAAGGAAGTTCTGGTAGACATAAAAATTCATCAGGAGACAGGCAGCTGGGATGGAGGAGCAATGTAGTATATGCAGACAAGGAGCACTGGATCAGAAGATGAGACTGGCTCTCAAGAATTAGATGTATGACCTGAGGACATGCCCAATGTTTACTGGGCTTATTAACCACACCAGATCTATTTCTCTTTAAATCAATGAAGATACAATACATTCCAAATGATATGTAAAAATTCACTAAGTTTGGAAAATCTCTTTAAAAGTCACAATGCATTCTTGTAAATATATGGTAATTTTTTTTTTTTTATCATGGGAAGAGAACTAGATGAGGGCAAATAAAAATAAAGAGTTGTCAGAGAAATTCATCATAAATTCAGTGTAATGCTCATGGCCTAAGAGAATAGAAGCAACTTAGTCAGCTGGTGGCCCTGGCAGGAGCTTGTTAAATTCCTCTGACAATCACCTAACAATCTTGCTTTCTGAATATGATGCTATTTATGAGTGCCTAACATGTATGAGCTTAAAACTTTTCTTGTACACTATCTTCATTTGCCAATGTGGTTGGTATTTATTGGTCTTCTTATCTCAAAAACCTCTCTGAGGCTTCTCCCATGGTGGACTTATAGATTACAATGTTGGGTACTATGGAAATATCAGAATCTAGATGCACAGGGGGTCCGTGGGAACAGAAAGATTCTCATGCACAAAAAGCTCCATAAAACATCTATAGCATTGTCTTAGGTTGCTCAGAGAAAATGCATTGACGTTCATAATGTACTGCATAATTATGAGATCCTGATTTTCATATTTCCCATTGTGCCTTTTCAGCTCTGTTGTATTACCAAATGAAAGGAGACAACACAACTTTACAAAATTAGAATGTTCAGTTTTGCATGTTGCAGTTTGGCAGTACTCTATTTTTAATTTGTTCATCATTGATCCTAATAAAGACAAACTGTCATTGTAACCATTGCCTGGAATGCAATATATTAGTTTTATTGCCTCTGTAACAGCTGCTCATGTGTTGCTTCCTCTGTTATTCAATAATGATGTGTCCTTTTCCACATGCAGTGCCAGAAAATCTGGGAGTGCTCACACCCTCCATATGAACTGGATTAAATGGAGGAAAATTTAATTGTATTTCATCATTGTGTTTTCACTACTTAGTTCAAACAAGGACATATAGAAAGAAGGCACTTCATTATATGTGCAGAATAAATGAAGAATATCTATTATGCTTTTTAAAAAAATTAGTAGCTTTTTAAGTTTTGCCTTTTACCTAAACACTAGGCCTCAGTTTCCTCATGTAGCAATTGAGAATGATAGAAAATGTCTTAACTGCCTCCGTGAGGATCAAATGAGCAACTTTGATAACTTTGTATCTATGGTGAAGAGACACAAGGCTATCACATACCTCGGCAATGTTTACAACGATGCCTTACATCTCCAATTAATGCATACAATAGCTTGAAATTTCATCCTCATTATTTAAAAAATATTATTTTGCCAAGAAAATTTTGTTTGTTCATCTGCATATATGTGCAGGGATTTCCTGAGAGAGTCATATGAGCTATTCGAATCTCAGTTTAGGATGTAATAGCCAAGACTGTGCCCAAGCTTAGGCACAAAATAGAGCAAAGAGAATGGATGATGTGGTCAACAGCATGTTTTTAGAATGGGGCACAGGGTTGCCTTCTTCCTCAGTCTCTTTTTCCCAAGATTTTTTAATGGTCAAATGTACTGCTCAAACTTCCTTCCAGGGGGCAGCAGTGCCTTGGAATTTTGCCAACATTCCTCTGTCTCTTCAAAACTAGCTCAGTGACTCAGGTCTTCTTTAAAGAAGCAAATCAAAGGAAATAAAAGTACTAATTATGTCATTGCACACTGATATTAGAAAAAGGTAACAGTCTACCCAAAATAGTTAGAAGGAAGAGTTGTTGGAGGCCATTTATAAAGATAATATCATAAAATGGTACAGTTGAGAGAAACTAATATATTATAAAAGACTACAGAGGCAAGAAACCCTCATTTCATTACTGAATATGTAGAGTTTATTTTTACCATCACACTTCATATATATTTTATTATTATTAAAATTAAGGTTACTCAAGATAAAGGTATGTTTATTTATAGAATAAAATATGAGACATGGGTTTTTAAGTATGTGAGAAATAAAATCTGCTGAACAAAACATTTTCCTAAGAAATATAAATGATCATTTTGGGGGGAAATGCAAATAGGCCTAACTCTGACTTGAGATTTCTTGACTTTGCTTTGATTTGTTAGAAACATATATTGATGATATTTACTTTTAATGAGTTTATGCTTTTACAAAATGGCTCAAAGTACTGAGCAGAAATCAGTGCACAACTCCTGACTCTCATACAAGCCCTTTATTGGTTGAGACAGTAGGTATTGGTACATCTTGACATCACATTACACATGCATTTTTATTTCTTATTTCATCTGACCACATTCAATTATAGCTCTAATTATAGGGAGCTTATTAAGATGTTTGGGAAGCTTTTGCATATATATATATATATATATATATATATATATATAGTTTTGTATTATGATTCCTTTTAATATTATGTGCTAGATCTTGTCCCAGACTCAGTTATAGGGGGTTGGGTACCATGAACTTGATGACTTAGATGACCAAGACCAACCAGCAGAAGAAAGATGGTGACTTCATCAGTTGTTACTAAAAATTAACCCGTAATGTCTTTCCTTTCCTTACACCATGATTATATGGATGAAATGAGGAACAATCTCACTTCACTTCTTGTTTTTAATCAAATTGTCTCATCATTATAGTTTGTCCTAAATTTTTATTTAATTATATTTCAGAATTATGATGGGGGTGAGGAGAAAAAAACAAAACATTGTTTGCCCAGGGCTCTGAACTGTTCTCTAATAACCTTACTTATTATAACATTGAAGAGGAACTTTGCTTGTCATTATTTTGCAGAATATATGGTCCTGACATTTTCTCTTTCTCCAAGGGAGATAAGTAATAGACCAAATGGGGAAAATTCTTCTCTGAGTTACATATAACTCAATTTTTTTTCACTAAGTTCTTACTCATCACTCTTAATTGCCAAATCTTAGAGCTGTGAAAAAATACATTGCTGCTAATCATATGAGATCTAATATTATTTATCTAGAACATATTCAGTTTTTAACAGCTTTTTTCACTTAACATTTGGTAAAAAGTGCAATTATTACTGGAGGAATTTAAATACCCTTCAAACACACTGTTCTTTTTTTTCTTTAACATTTCCTTGTCACTTATTTAAAAATGCTATTGCTGCAATAGCATGGGGGTGACTCTTTCAAGATAAATTAAGAAAAGCTCTTGTAGGATCAACTGTTAGACATGAAATGTGAAATTCTGTCACACCTACATAAATGACTGCTACTATCATCACTGGCTCTTTTATTAGGTTTTTTATTAATTAAATGTTAAGGTCTACCATTGGCCTTATAAAAATGCTCTTCTGTTTTCCTTTAATTTCAAATAGATTAAAAGTGAGATTTGGTGTTAATTAAAAATTTAGAATTTATGGGAATTTTAATTGCAAACAACATTCATGTGGTGCACATGTAGGTAATTCTTAGTCCTGTTTGGTAATAAACCTGTTATCGAATGATGACAATACAAAAAATAAATCCTTTGAAGAAAAGTACACCACCATTGACTATATTGTCCATGTGTAGCTTGAATCCTGTTAAGCCAAAGGCAGATAAAAGAAGTAGTTAAACAGCTCAGATTCTCCTTAGGAGTTTTAAACTTTTGCACTAAATGTCTGTAAATGAAGGTGTGAATGAGTTTAGGAACATAATAAAAGTTCAAAAAGTTATCATCAGGACTAATCAGTTTAATGAGAATACTTTGACATCATATTCTGCAAATATGATTTCATCTATCTTTAAGTTAAATTTAGGAGATATAGTGTAACAGATAGATGTCCAAGAGGTCCCTAGAAGTTTCACATTTTATTGTCTATCTTAACCAGAGGCTGTTGAATAAAAGGGGGCCATCTTTGTAGCAACCTGTAGCACAGGTATTTCCCAATTAGCATCTTTGCATGTTCTCCTCTGGCATGAGTTGGATTTAGCTTTGTCACGCTGGGCTTTTAAAAGGAACTCTATCTTTGCAGCCCAGGCTACATGTGACAAGATTAAATTGGCACGCTTTACTATATAGCTCTTGTCTTCCTGGCAGTTCTAGCTTGGCTGATACCTCTGAGAGAAGGCTCAGCTGTCACTCAGTGACCCATTAACACTACTGTTCCATCCTGCAGTGTCATTTTTCTCATTCTCATGGAGATAATGCTCCCTGGAGATCTCTAATACCTGCAGGAATGAAAGAGAACAGCCAAGACAGGCTAACTATCAAAGAGGGAGCAAACGACACAGCAAGACCACGAATTCTAACAGCAGAATTTTAAATTGAGTAAAAAAATGAGGCTTGTTATGATGACCGGGCTGGGAAGGTCGGGGGAGGATCAAGTTTTAAGAGATATCATAATTTTTTAACAAACTATTTTCTCCTTGCTGCCTGAAAATCAAAAGGAGCGTCCAAAATAACACTTGCAACTAGATATAGAGAATGCAGCTGCATTGAACATGTCCTAGGAAAATTTGGTTAAGAACTTATTTGCAAACAGGGATTTTGTTTTTATTTGTATGTTTACTTACCAATAGGCAGTGGACGTAAAACGGAGCATGCATTAAGGTAAATCGCTTAATATTTATTTAACGACTTTAAAAAAATCTTTAACATATATATATTTTATAATCTAAATAGAACAAGATCTCTGCTTATGGTAGGCTTATAGTGGTACAAAATCACCTTCCTAGTAAACGCACAATAGAGGAAAATGATATTTGATCTTTATAACAGTAGTCCCAAGACTTCTTTTGTCCTATGATGAAACTGTTATGAGTTGCTTAAGCAAACTCTATTGCTGTCTTTCAGTCCAAACTGTTGAATGAGTCACGTTATAAGAAGTTATACTTTCTAATGTTTACTATATGAAGAGGTATTATATATGCTTTTGAATTTCCCGGACTAAAACTGGTTCTATTTTGATTGACAGCAAAAACAAAGCCACCTAAATCTCAATGTTTTCTATGGAAACCTGTTGAAGACATTATAGGAAAAGACAAAAACAACAACAACAAAAAATTAAATTGGTCGGAAAATAGGAATAAAACTGGCTGAATAGGATTCAGGATTATAAGAAAAGTACCATATAAAACTTGGTAATTGTTATGGCAATTGGCATCTCAACCTTGCTTCAAAGTTTGCAACATCAGGCAAAGCTTATTATTGTGTTTAGATTGTTTTTCTCAGGCTGGGGTCTGTGTAACATCATCTGCTCCCCTCCCTCCACCTCAGGTGATAAAGGTGCTAGAAGCCAAAAGATAAATGTGGTGTATTCTTCTGGAGCACCAACTGTTTTTAAAAAGTGTTTGTTTTTTGAAATGTGTTTAAACTACAAATAATTTACATCTTTATTTTTACATTAAAATAAATATGGCATATTATAGAGTAGAATAAAATATTCATATATATGTTAAAGAAAAATAAAAAAAAACACTAAATAAATACTGGTAAGAATATCTTTGGCTTAACCTATCAGAACTCCTGAGTGCTTTGGGGATTGCATTTCTTCTTCTCTTCCATTGTTACACATTTAAGAAGCACTGTTACAGTTTTTAGCAAGGAGAAGGGACTCAGATTATTATAATTTAGCACCGAAAATGCCATTAATTAGAATTGTGGTGTGGTTCAGCCATGTCTTCCAGTATAAGAAACAATTTTTATTCTTAATTTTACAACCAAAAGTCTCTGTAAAAATTTAACAATCTAGGCTAACGGCCAGTGACCTAGCACGCATGACGTGGCCTCTGTCACCAGCACAGCCATTGTTGCGCCACGTGCGTTCTGCACGAGGAAGGAGGCTCAGAAGGTGACAGGAGACGCAGCAAGGACCGCCGGCAGTTGGGAGTTGCCACCGTCACCCACGGTCATCCTCCATGAGGAAGATGCTCGTTGCCGCTGTGTCCCGCGTGTTGTCGGATGTCGCCCAGAAGCCCGCTAGCAGAGTGCTGGTGGCTTCCTGTAACTTTTCAAACGACGCCACATTTGAAATTAAGAAATGTGATCTTTATAGGTTGGAAGAAGGTCCCCCTGTCACAACAGTGCTTACCCGGGAGGATGGACTGAAATACTACAAAATGATGCAGACTGTTCGCCGAATGGAATTGAAGGCAGATCAGCTGTATAAACAGAAATTTATTCGTGGTTTCTGTCACTTGTGTGATGGTCAGGAAGCTTGTTGCGTGGGCATTGAGGCTGGGATAAATCCCACCGATCATGTCATCACATCCTATCGGGCTCATGGCTTATGCTATACTCGCGGACTGTCTGCCCGATCGATTCTTGCAGAGCTGACAGGACGACGAGGAGGTTGTGCTAAAGGTAAAGGAGGATCGATGCATATGTATTCCAAGAACTTCTACGGGGGCAATGGCATTGTGGGCGCTCAGGGTCCCCTGGGAGCAGGCATTGCTCTGGCCTGTAAATACAAGGGAAACAATGAGGTCTCTTTGACCCTATACGGAGATGGCGCTGCTAATCAGGGTCAGATACATGAAGCTTTCAACATGGCAGCTTTGTGGAAATTACCGTGTGTTTTCATCTGTGAGAATAACCGCTATGGAATGGGAACAGCCGTTGAGAGAGCAGCAGCAAGCACGGATTACTACAAGAGAGGCAATGTTATCCCTGGACTAAGGGTAGACGGAATGGATGTTCTGTGTGTTCGGGAGGCAACTAAGTTTGCAACTGACTATTGTAGATCTGGAAAGGGGCCCATACTAATGGAGCTACAGACTTACCGTTACCACGGACACAGCATGAGTGATCCTGGAGTCAGTTATCGTTCGCGAGAAGAAATTCATGATGTAAGAAGTAAAAGTGATCCTATTATGCTTCTGAAAAATAAAATGGTAAACAACAAGCTTGCCAGTATTGAAGAATTGAAGGAAATTGATGTTGAAGTGAGAAAAGAAATTGAGGATGCAGCCCTGTTTGCTACAAGTGATCCTGAACCATCTTTGGAAGAAATAGGTCATCATATATACAGCGATAGTCCACCTTTTGAAGTTCGTGGTGCAAATCAGTGGATCAAGTTTAAGTCCATCAGTTAAAGGGAGACTCTACATAAATTAATCGTTAGTTCTCAGAGAAACATTTATGGTCACCTTTAAGAAAACGTGTGCCCTATTTTGTTGAAGAGGAATAAATAAAACCTAGAAAACAAAAGTCTTGTAAGCTATTATTAAAAGAAATTGGGACCATTAAGAGTCTATTAAAATAAAAGATCAGTGAAAGATGTACACTCAATTTAAAGGGATATTGTATTCAATCATATATTGTTGCATTAAAATATACTAATCATTTAGTATTATTAAAAGATAAACAACCACATTAAAATGTTCAACCTTATTCGAGTATACATTGATTAAATCAGGCAGTGACAAACTAAAGGCAGTTGGGAGCCATCCTACAACAGAAGCTGGGGAAGAGGTTTTTTTTTACAGAGAAGCATAGCAAAGATGATTTGATTAGCTATAGTTTGCCTTATTTGGGAAAGCCTTGTTGGCTGTTTGTGATTGCTGTTCTTGAGTTTCATTTTCTCAGATTTGAGCACATTGACTCTGGCTTAGGTTTTGGTTTGCTTACAACCAAGGCATTACAGCTACCTTTGTCTGAGAGCCACCTTGTTTAACTGAAGTATGAATATCTTAGAGATTATTTAAAATTTTTACAAGCCTAAAATAGGAAAAACGAAGAATTATTTAACAATCCAAGTTACTTGCTATAATCTATTTGATTTAGCTTTATGTTATTTTAGTGAACACTCTTATTCAAAGAAAAAAAAATAGTTGATTTCTGCTCCCCCCTGCTAGGAGTTTGTGTGTAAAGTCACTACCTTGAGGTAGAGAGATTATTTCAAACCACACCAAGGTATCAGGACCTTTTACTGCTATGCAATTTACAATAATTTACTTGAATTAACCAGTAACATAGCCTACTATAATAGCGTGCATATGCACACGCACATGAACACATAGCCAATATTGATGCTGAAGCCAGTTAATATTTTTCCAATGAAACATAACAGGGCGAAGGGAAATAGGACAAGGACAGTTTTTCATGTTGTACTTTATTGAAATACTTTTAAAATATTTTAAAGGAAAAATATAAACAAAGTAAAATAAAGGGAAAACGCATTTTACTTTAACCTTCTGGTTAAAGCTACTCTTATGTTACAATCCATTTGGACTATTACATGTTGCAGAAAGAACTGTCTTGGTAAGTTTCAGACTGAAAAATGAACAGGTATAGTAACATTAAAGAAGTTAAGCAGAGGAGGTGATATTAATAAGTGAAAGTAAAATCTGCCCTGGCGAGAATTGAACGGTCACAGATAACTTTTTTCAAAGGAATATCTAACTTGGATCAAACAGGTTTGCTTTTCTCTACAGTCCCATACCATATCAATTAGCAAGGCAGGACTTTGTAAAAACATTTTTACTTGGTTATATTTGACTAATCTAAAATCCAATGAGCGTGAGGTTGGGCCCATCTCCTTCCTTTGAGATAGACTCATTAAAACAAGCAATTAAGATTTACCTGTGATTTAAGCAATCATTTGTAGAAAACACCAAAAGAATCAGTTATTAATCACTAGAAAAAAAATTAAAACTGTGCATAGTGATATTCACTAGACTTATTTTAGTGATCATTTTGTAATATATACATATATTAAATCATTATATCCACCTGAAACTAATATTACATTATATGTCAATTACATATAGTTGGAAAAAAAGTTAAAATCTTTTTTTTATTATATAGCATTTACTTCCACAGTAAAAGTTAGATACTTTCTAAGAACTCTAACAGAAAACCAAAAGTTCAGAAGCCTGTGAGTGCATGAACATATATATACATATAAACAGGCTTACTCTCTATACCTTCCACAAAACAAAGTAGGTAACTTTAACAGTCCAAATTCAGAAAGCAGAGATAAGCACTGGTTTGTTTATAAGTCAGTCATATTACTATTTAATATGTTTTGATTATGCAGCTTCAGTTCAGAGGTAACTTGATTGGATTGCTTTCATTAAAATCAAAAAGTATTTAATAAAAGTTAAAATAATCACATCCTTTGAATGACAAAGCATTCTACTTTTTGTTTTCACATACTTATATTTTCATAAACATCCAAGCAGAAGATAAGCTGCTCAAAGCTGTTTTCTGTATACCGTATATAGAAATTATATTAAAAGTTTGTTTATACTATGAATTCTTTTAATACCAGTGATATTTAAGATGTAAATTGATAAGAAATAAAGCCATCACTAAATCAAGATACACAAATACTCTATTTCAGGAAAAAATCCAACCTTACTATATTAGAGAAATAAAGTACTTTGTCTCAATACATATTATAAAATTCCATTAAAGTAGAAAGTTTTCAATGTTTTCTATATTATGTCCAGGTTTTTGTGTGTACATTCAGGAATAATAATCATATCACTGGTTGCACATAATTATTTATTTTTGCAAAACAAAATGAAAGAGCCAAAACAAAAACTCTTATTTTTTTCAAATAGATAAAGCAATAAATTAATAATAGCAATTTATTTATGAAGCTATAGATCAGAGAGGTGTAGAAATGAAGCAGTTAGATTCTATTTTCTGTCTATACAATTCAGTCTATTTTATCCACATGTTAGTAGACCTAATAAGCCATGATGTTCGTAATAAGAATTTCACTGTTGCAAAAATGCTAGACTATCTAGAGATAGAAATAGTATCTATTATCTCAATCTTTGTGATACTTTATAAAGATAAAGGATTGTGTGCATATCTGTGTAATAAAATGAGAAAGGAAGTTAAGAACATTTTATAAAAGCAATACTTAGATACATTAGAATTATATTTATTTTTAAAAATTGATACTTCTGCCAATCCCATGTACAAAAATCAGAGCAGAAGTTAATGAAATGTAACCTGATAATTTATTTGCAAAGAAGGGCTAGTTTTAAAAATTAAAATATAGATCATGTCCCGTAAAATTCATCCTTTTAAAGAAAATGATTCCGTAGATATTAGTGTTCACAAAGTTGTGCAGCCATTTTCACTACCTAGTTCCCGAACATTTCCAACACCTGAAAGAAAAAACTCAAAACCTATTATATCAGTCAAGTCCCTTTTCCCCATCTCTTAATCCTCTGGAATGTATCAATCTACTTTCCATTTCTGGATTTGCCTATTCTGGAGATTTAAAGTAAAAGATATAATGTGTGCTCTTTTGCATCTGTCTTCTTTCACTTATAACGTTTTCAAGTTTTGCTGTAGCATAAGTCAGTACTATATTCTTCTTATAAGTGAATAACATTCTAAATTCTATTTTATTCATTTATCGGTTGATGGAAATTTAAATTTTTTCCATGTTTTGGCTATTAAGAATAATAAAAGCTAGTTTTGATGAGGAAAATTTCAGTCATTTCCTTAAAACACAAAAATAAAAGAAAACTTAAAGGTATTAGGCCAAGATAATGCAACAGAATTTCTTATGATACAATCTCAATTAGATAACATAACTTAAAAGAAAATGTTAAAATATTTTCAGCCCGAATATTTATCAGCTTATATGACCTATCGTTCCAATAGGTCATATAGGATTTTGATTTTTAATAGACTTTAATTTTTAGAACAGTTTGAGTTTTACAGAAAAATTGAAAACAATGAACAGAATTCCCATATGCCTTGCACCCATTTTCCTTTATTATTGACATTTTAGAATAGTATATGGGAAGGAAAGGATTATCCCAGCTAGCCTAGGTGTCTCAAACCCTGAACATCCCAAAGAAAGGCCTGTCTTCACACTCCTGGGAGATAATTTAACCCTTGGAATATTCCGTCTGATAAGAATGTTCTGTATGCCTGATGCCATGCTGTACTAGTTTGTCCGGATAAGTTTATTTTAATAATATATCCCCATGTACCTCTATCTGGAAGTTTATGCCTGGCTTCTTTTGGATTTCTCTCCATGTGTCTTTTCCCTTTACTGATTTTGCTCCATATCTTTTACTGCAACGAACCATAACCATAAGCATAACAAAAAATCAAGTTTCTTAATTATACAGAACAAATATATATATAGGAGTCATGTTAAATGGCTAATTCAGGCTCATACATTGCATGAACATTGAACTATAATGATAACTATTAATTATAGCTACTGCTCTTTTTTGCTAGACTGCTTTAGAGTACAAGATATGCTTAGTATTTAACATATATTATTTCATATAATGTTCGAAACATTCATATAATATGGACATTTTAATCTTCACCTTACAGAAGAGGAAACTGAGGCTCAAATTAAGTAAGTTTAAGATATCACAATTTGTAAATGGTGGAGGCAAGATTTCGAAGCCAGGGAACAAAGTCCACATTTTGAAAATTATTGTTTTTTGTACTACTTTCTAATCACTGTCTCTTGTAATACTCAGCCATGACGTAGGTGGAAAAAAATATGTTAATAAATGAATGAATGGAATTAAACTAAAACCAAGGAATTTTATAAATTACTATAAACTGAGTTCTGATTTTTCAGGCTTAGAGTAGAAACACAAATACTAAAATTGAGAGTGAACCAGACATAGAGTATAAGAAGTTAAGCAGATGAAAGATAGCCACACATTCTGTGATATTCCTCCCATTGAGAAAAGGGATCTATGTTCCTTGACCTTGAAATCTGGTGGGACTATGTCTGCTCTGACCAATAGAAAGCAACAGAAGTGATGCGGCGCAGTTTCAGGGCTCAAGACTTAATGATAGGCAAGTTTTGCTTCGTGTCTCTTGGAACCTTATCTCTGGGAGTTGTGAGTCTCCATTTAAGAAGTTCAAATACATCAAGAACACCTGCTAGAGAACATATAGAAAAGGATTCTGATCACCAACCAGCTGAGTTCAGCCTTTCAGCTATACCTGCAAAGACAACAGATATGTGAATAAAGGTCATCTTGGACCCTTCAGATAGCCCATTTTTTTCCTGAAAACCAACAAATGACCACAATGCCTTGAGGAACAGTGAAATCACCAACCAAACTGCCCAGATCCTCAATGGATAAATCACAAGAAAAACAAAATGGTTGCTTTTAAGAGTCTAATTTTTGAGATATTTCATTATTTAGCAATAGATAACCATAATAGAAAGTGAGGTTAGACTCAGCATAAATGAAAATTGCATTGCTTACTCCCAGCTAGAAATGTTAGAACAGATGAAGCCTCCTAAACCAACTCAGAAACAGAAAACACATATGATATATCAGTGCAGAGGTTCACAGTTTAGAAGTTGCAAGCGGGGAAGAAACAAGTCTCCAATAAAAATAAGAAAGCCTAGGAATTTACAACTGTCAACATATTTTTCCACCATCTGAGGCTGGTTTTCAGATGAACTAAAGTACTCAAAACATTAGGTTTTCAGGACTTCATAGTAAAACATTATCAACCATAGATCAAGAAATACACTGCAGATTATATCTGCAATTTCACTGACTGTGGCAGTTCAGATGGAAGCCTTCAGCTGATTGGTGACTATTAGGCCTTGTTGATTCAAAGCCAGCACTGGAAATGCCAAGGCAGTTTGTGAGCAAGTCTTTGGGAGTTCAAGCTATTCTTGACCAGTCTACCCAAATACCGAAGAGAAATCCAGGCAGCCAAGAACTTAGGATTCAGCAGAACCTAAGTTAGAATGAAAGGCAAAGTTAGAATGAAGTCAGGAACTGAGCCAAACTGGTAAGTGTAGACAGAGAGAGACAGAAGATTAAACCAGAGAACAGGAGAATGATGTGGAAATATGCAACAAATAAGGACAAGGGAACTAGAAGCAGTAGGTTGACATACTGATGACTTTTGTATTATCATAGAAGTCAATACCTATTGATGAATTGAATCAGTAACATCTCATGTATTGACAGGCCCTTTAGATCCTAATGCTTTCTGTCCAGTATCATTGGTCTTAAAGCAACCCAGTGTTTATGTGATATAGATATAGATTAGAGTCTGGACTTTGGTTTCATTTAAAACTGGGTTCAAGTTATGGTCCCGTCATCTATGAGAAATGATACCTTGAGAAAGTGACTTAATTCTCAGTATCTCAGCTTGGCCTGTGATAAGGTTGACACATATGACTATTGTGAAATTTAAATGAAGAAGTAAAGTAATATCCAGTTTAGTTCCATGTACAGGTGATCAATAAATGAACATTTCTGGTCCATAGGAAGAGAGAGCGCTTCCCTGAGAAAAAAACAATATTTTGAAGACACTACTCTTCCTTATCAGAAAGCAACAATTAAAAAAAAAAAAAAATTCTTCCATTTTATGTAGGTGCAAGGATTGCAGAGGTCAGAAGCAAATGAGAGCTGCATGTGGAATGTATTTTCACAAATTAATCCCTTTGTTTTCTCATGATTCTCTCATTCTTGACTTAAGTAATTCTCCTTCAGCATTAGATACCAAAATTAGTAGTGAAAAGCCAGCAAAGTTGGACAGTAAGACAATGTAGAAGTAATGGGATTACTGTTTGCATCCAAATTTTGCTCAAATTGGGGTCTATTGATCTTTTAACTATGGTAAAGCAAGTAGATAGTGTGCAGATACTGCTTGTGTAGAATCAGGGCTGGGAAGTACAGATTTTGCCATTCTATTGCAATAAAGATGGCTATAGATATTCTAATTCTAACACTTTCTCCAAGATTAGCCCCCATCTTACTATTATAGATTTATTTTAAGGAATGTTCCTCAATATTAATAAGAGCAGTGATTTGATCAAACTTGAAACAAAATCCAATCAAAACTCTCCATTCAATCAGTATTATAATTCTTTCTCATTGACTTACTTCATTTCTATTTGATTCATGAGGTTGATCTGTACAGCAAAAGAATGATAAGAGATCTCTGTACTGGAATTTGAGAAAGAGAGATGAAAATTTTCTGCTGAGATTATGCACAGAAAAGAACCCAATCAAATTAGGAAACACTGAAGAGCAACAAAGACAGTTCATACAATACTTTCCTTTTGACAGGCCAATAAATACTCAAGCTGAATAATTTACCAAAAGAAAAAGAGCCCACTCAAACTTTGTGACCTTTTGAACAATGAGCAGCAGTTCAATTATCTACAAATGTTCTATTAAAAGTCAGCTTTCCAGGCTGCAGTGTTATTTCAGCAGTCATACGTTAGAATTATTAAAGAGGAAGAAAGAACACTGCCTTTGTAGTTTCTGTGTCCTACTGTAGTTTATGTTACCTTCTTTTTAAAAACGTGCTGCCGCATGTAGTAGCACTTTGCCAAAAAAGAAGAAAAAAGTAGGAGGAAGCAATTATTTTAATAATGTTTCTGGCGAGTTTGAGCTATTAGATTTTACTGAAACACTTTATCTGCACATTGCTAAAGTGATACTGTCACTTTGGAAAGTACTATGTAATTTGCTTCCATTAGAGACACAGATAACTTGCCAACAGTGCCCAGAGAATTTCTTCATTGGCATCCATATGGACTGCAGTGCTGCAGACTGAGCAGCTCATCACTTCCTTAAGGTACATCTAGATCCCAAGAATTGAAGAGCTTTCTCCTTCACTGGTGTCATAAAATTCTATAGCTTCCTTTAGGCTAAAAGCTATAGAAGTCATTTGGAATATCCCATATTTTGGAACCAAAAGTTTGCTACCATTATGACAGCATATTATGAACACAGTTCCTGGGGAGGTGGCATATTTCTTGTGATTTAAGTTTATCATCCAAAATCCTTTGTTAGTTCCCTCATTGTCTTTTGACATTCTTAACCCTTTATGTTTTCCTATGTTTTTCTGAAATGTTGAGATTTGAACCAAGAATTATACAAAAGTAAAACTCTGACCGATGTAAAGATATTAGAAACACAGTTTCACTATCAGGTCATTGAATGATTCATTGCTTATTCATTGAATTGTGCTGAGGGGGAAGAACTGAGTTTTTATTAGATCATAGTCAATTAAACTCAAATACACCTGAGGTTGGACCCAAAAGAAGCTAACTGTTAGTGTTTCTGGCAGTGTGATCTTGGGCGATTTAACTTCTTTTGAGGCACTATTTACTACTCTGTAAAAAGGAAGGATATCATGCTTACCTTGTAGTGCTGGTGTGAAAATTGGAAACGACATGCATTAAGTCCTTAGCTCTTGGCACGTATTAGATCCTCCAAATTGTAGTTATATTTCCCCTTCTCCTCCTTCTTCTTCATCTCTTGTCTTATGTTGTAGGATTGGTTTTTCTCACATATTTTTCCAGAGAAACATCTCGTTTGTCTCTTTCCTTTCACAAATGTCATTTAGATTTGAATCCGTCATTCTAAAAGCTTAGTCATGATTTTTATTCAATGATTCCTGAAATTCACTAAGCATTGTCCTATTGTATTATATAGGTCATCAGTGGAAAATTTAAATGTCATCTGGTCTATAAATTTACTTTATTGCATATATAGTGTAGACATGAGTTGCTAAGAGTGTAGCTTGCTTATCCTTATTATCCAGACTACTTATTCACTTTGAACTGCCCCATTTCCTAATATCTTTATTGTGTTCTATATTGTCAAAATTTAGTATGAAACATAACACTTGTCATAAAGATTTTATTAGTATAATACCTTTCAAATCTCTAAAATGCTATGAGCTTTACATATATTAGTTAATTTAGAAAAAATTTGTTATATGCACAATAAGCTTTACATATGTGTAAATGTTTTTTTGAGAATAAATTTGCTCTTTTTATTCCTTAATATGGACTTTATCATAGTGTTAATCAATACTGAGGAGCTGGTGGTAACATTCTGTCAAGTTAAATGAGCAGCCATGTAAACACTTTATTTATTAACATTATTCACAAAGTTTCTATCATAAACAGCATTAAACTACTTACTATTCACCATAAGGGTAGAAAATGCACATTGAAGCTTCAAAATCAATGACATGTTGCCCTCTATCTAATGCTGCTCTTTGGCAAAGAGAGAAGAATCCATTCTTCAAACTCAGCATGTCATTTTTTAATTCACACTTAAATTTCCACTTGAAAAGGCAAGCCAAAACAAACTAGTCCTCCCTGAGATTCACCCTGGGAATAAATGCTCCCCCAACTTTAATAATTATCTGAGAATAGTCTTTCTCCCACTCCCCTTTTCCATCTGAATAGAAGTTGCTTATAAGGACCAAGTTGTTTTCTACTCCTCTATTTGCATAATTCAGAGATGACAACCTGCTGCTTCTTTTTTGTCCCATAGAATGATAGTCTTTGTTTGCTGAGTAAATTGTTGTCTCTTTGCAGTTATGATTAGAAATATACTATACAAAAGTTGTAAGATGAAACAATTATCAGCATTAAGGTAGATGATAGACGGATGGTAATAGATAGGTGATTACATTTTTTACTTAATCATGTCCTGCTTCAAGACCACCTCTTATTTTATAAATTAAGCTATGTGTATGCCTGTAGAACAGTATATGTATTTAGGAAATCTTTATTTAAATATAAGCTATCTTAATGATAGGTAAACAGCTGTTATTTTCACTTGATTACTTACATATCATCTTTAAAAACATACTCATTGCACCTTAAATGATGTATAGTATTATTTAGTTACCAGAGCTTGTAATAATAATTAGAAATCATGGTTTTATATCCAGTCACAAGAGCATCTCAATGATAACATGGATATTTAGGTAAAGTTTTTTTTCCCTCCAGTTCATAGTCTATGCAATTCAGCCTATTTCTGCAAATAGCAAGTGTGTTTAGTATCATTAATTGTTTTAGCTTTTTCTTTACCTGTTATTAAGAAGGTATTTTTCAGAAGAAAGTGATACACGAAGCCATAGTACCACTAGTAAGAGACACATGTTTGAATCAACAGGATTTCAAAGACAATTAGATATAAGTGTTGTAATGATGTAGCAGAATTGGATGAAAACACTTCTGATCAGGATATTCATCTATAATAGGATTTTGTGAAGTGAAATATAACATATAGTGAAATTTGATTTACAAATATTTTGCTCAAGTGAGATCTTTCTGAAATTCTATTGCATTTAAATTTTTCTCTGTTCTTTCAAAATGGGCTATATACACTGTAGATTGATTCGTCTAGCACTTGATGATTAATTTCTGGGCAGAGAAGTGCAGGCGAAATTCCCTGCATTTGCTTATAACAATTTTGGATGAAGATTCTTGGAATTGTAAGTTGACATTAACGACCGTATGTCACAGCATAGTTTTGTAAATATAGTTAAATAATAGTGAACATGTGTTCCTAATGTAAGACCAGTTTCTTTGGCCAGGATTCAGAAGCCACTTAACTCTTTTTTTAAAGGTAATTGTTTTCTAACATATATAAAATTTGACTTGAATTGCTGTCTTAAAAAATGGGGTCTCTGATGGCAAACACATGTGATCACTTTTATTTCTGTTTTTCTTGAAAATGACAATATATACAAAATGCAAGGTAATCATGATGCTGCATTATCTTTCCATTTAATACATATGTCAGTATTTCATATATGAAAATAATATAGAAATTGAGGTAGATAACACTCTATTATAATTATGAGGTATTAGAATATATGGCTTTACCAAGAAAATTTCCTTGATTTCTGTCCTGTGACTAGCTGGTTTTGATCTCCATGAGTTTCTAGGGTGTTTAACTCAAAATTTTTAAGGTCTCCTGGAAGATGTGTAATATTTGTACCAGAGTATTTGACATAATTGTAAAAAGAAATAAAGAAAATGATATACCTCCTAGTGGACACATGGTTAAAAAATGCAGTGGGTTTGACTATACCTAATCTCTGCTTTCCTCAACTTAACTACTAATGAACCAAAGTTAATTACAATAAAAGTTATGTGAGAACTAAACATAGCAAACTTGCTCATTATCCTCAGCACGAAACACATGGTAAGTGTTCCATAAATAAAGAGTAAATGAAGAAAATATATAGTTTTACTAAAACAGAGAGAAAAACTGAATATGTAGGTTAGAAAAATACAGGATGAAAAGTTACTCAAATAAAGCTAGGTTTCTCCATCTAGCTTTTCTCTAAAGAGTTCTAAAGAGGAACTGAGAATAGATTTTTTTTTTCTCTACTGGTGAAGTTGTATATTGCTCAAAGATGAAAGAATCAAAGAAAGGGTGCCTAAGACTATTTTATTTTAACCATCATTAATATGTAATATTACCAGAGTCAACTTGGCAAGCCATATGCTGGTAAATCATACATGGAAAATTGTATTGTCTTCTCAGATATAAAGATTTTTTTACTATCCCTCCATTTTAGTATTTATCATTTGTGCTAGATGTTATTGATTTAAATTAGACTTTGATTCATATTTATATAAATAAATATACAAATAAACAAATAAGAAAACTAAAATAATAAACAAATCTCCCATGTAGAAAAGTTACAAATAATCTCTGTACATATTCCACTCTCAAATAAGTAGAGCACAACTCCCAACTCCTTAAATGCAGGCTGTACATAATGACTTTCTTCCAAAGAGGATAGATTAAAAATAGAGAAGTATAATAACAATGGAGTAACCTGAGAAACACTACCTAAGTCAGGTGATCAAGTTCAATGTCAAAAACAATAAATTATGTTGGTTTCACTATTATTTAACTATATTTACAAAACTATGCTGTGACATACGGTCGTTAATGTCAACTTACAATTCCAAGAATCTTCATCCAAAATTGTTATAAGCAAATGCAGGGAATTTCGCCTGCACTTCTCTGCCCAGAAATTAATCATCAAGTGCTAGACGAATCAATCTACAGTGTATATAGCCCATTTTGAAAGAACAGAGAAAAATTTAAATGCAATAGAATTTCAGAAAGATCTCACTTGAGCAAAATATTTGTAAATCAAATTTCACTATATGTTATATTTCACTTCACAAAATCCTATTATAGATGAATATCCTGATCAGAAGTGTTTTCATCCAATTCTGCTACATCATTACAACACTTATATCTAATTGTCTTTGAAATCCTGTTGATTCAAACATGTGTCTCTTACTGGTGGTACTATGGCTTTGTGTATCACTTTCTTCTGAAAAATACCTTCTTAATAACAGGTAAAGAAAAAGCTAAAACAATTAATGATACTAAACACACTTGCTATTTGCAGAAATAGGCTGAATTGCATAGACTATGAACTAGAGGAAAAAACCTTTACCTAAATATGTAATAGTTCTATTATATGATATCTATGGAGCTACACTGATAAATACCTTAAGGTGCATTAGTTCCTATGTGTTCAGATCATGAATTTGTTAAATTGGATATTTATAAGAATTATATATTGATAAGTAGTATGTAACTTTTTAAAGTAAATTATCAGGAGAGATATTGAAAATCTCAGTGAAAATTGAAATAAAATTAACTTATGTTTAAAAAAAAGCTGAATAAATTAGTCTTAAAAAGTAACGTTATTATTGACAAGCAATTTATCAATGATCAGATCATAAACACATTCAAACATTAAAAATGACAACATTAGAAAAATCTGAAACAATTATAGGCAATTAATCAAATATTCTTTAAAAGTATCATTTTTATCTAAAGGTAAAACTCTAATTCTAGATGCTGGGTCAAAATAGTTATCTCTGGGTTATTTATTTTTGTATACATCTCTTTTTTAAGATAAGAATCTGAGTTGCAGCATCTTATTTCCAGTCATGATCTGGGATGAAAGCAGAGTGGCCTGACATCTACAATACTTCAGTGGCAATTACAGCACAGTTAATATATCAATTTAATTAAATTCTTATAATGATTCATGACATAAAATATCAAAATAAGTTAACTTGCACAGAAACAGACAAAAAGATCAATGCAGTGGGCAGAGATACAACAAATTAAATTAAAGTATAATTGCCATCTACTGAAAGGATTGTGTGTATAAGTAGGTTTTTTGTAAAGCAATCTTTTAGAAAGACATCACTTAGGGGAGTTAGATAAGATAGATTCTAGAAGGTTCCAAAGATTCTTAAAGTCAGTCTTAAAGCAATGTCTAAATTATTTCTTATCTAATTTTTAAAAAGAAGTCAAATAATTATATTTGTATCAAATTAAAAAAAATGAAATTCTTACATTTTACTAAGCAGAATTTTAAATGTGTTTTGTCACTAATTTTTGCAGTGTTTTTAATTAAACTAATATCACTGAAACCCTTATGACATAATTTAAAAGCTAAATGTCAAAGAAAGAATCTATATTTCAAAGGAAGAAGAGAGAAACAATGCAACCGTTGGGTTCTCTAATCTCGCTACCACTCTGAACTAAGTATGATCATGGGGTTCTACAACAATTTAGAAGTAAGGCTGATAGCCTTTCTGCTAATAAAGACAATAGAATCTTCAATAATTAAAGAAAGAAAGAAAGGAAATTCTATTCATTTAGTGTCCCAAGCTGATAAAATGGATCTTACTGGTTACAGTAAATGTGCTAGAAAATTAACAATTGGTGATTTTATGTGTCATTGCTTAATAAATAATCTTGTGATCTGGTGTTTTCTTTGTGGCTCTAAGCATCTTCATCTGTAAAAGGGAATGAGTTGCATTAGATGTTTACTAAGATATCTTCTAATTCAAACATTTTTTAGTTTTATGGCAGAGAGATGATACCTACTAACTCATTCCTGTGCTAGGAATTTTAGTTTAGTTATTGCTGGAGTAATTATTAACATAAATAAAAAGTATTTCGCTTCATTGAATCAAGCACAGTAGGTATTTGTGTGTATGTGTGTGTGTGTGTGTGTGTGTGTGTGTGTAAATTAGAGTGTGTATTAGTTCTGAAATTATCCAGCCAGTTAAAAAACATCAGTAGCTTTGTAGAGACACTTGCATTAGAAATAAGATTACCAAATAGTTCAAGAAAATTCGAGTTGCCACCCTCACTTTCAATAGTAACCTATTATCTTGAAAAACTCCATTGGTAATGCTAATGGAAAATCATTGACACTAGGAAAAGAAAACAAATAAGCAGATAAAATAGAGTTCTATTTCTGTGACAGTATTGCTGAGTCACTTCTCAGTTAAAATTATGTTCAATTATGAGTAACAGAAAAATTTCAAATTATAGCTTATTTAAGATAGAAATTTGCTTCACTCTTACAAAAATATTGGCAGACTATGACTAATATGGTGGCTCTATTACCTATAGGGACTCAAGCTTCTTCTGTGCTCTACTATCTTTAACATGCAGCTTCTAACTTATGCAAGATATTTGTTCCATTTCTAAATATCACAACCACATTAAAGTCTTCACAGAGGTCATGTTATCATCTTGCTTACATTTCACCAGTCATATATAGCTGCAAAATAAGCTAACAAATTATATATTTTTGGAAACCTATTTGCCTACCTTAAATTTATGAGGTCTATTACCGAGAAAGTAAGAACATATACTGGGAGACAACTGGTAGCCTCTGTCCCTGCATATATATCATACTTACCTCTCAAGATATCTTCTGATTATAGTAAACTATAAACCAAGATAAGATATTTTTTCCCAGCACCGATGTAGAACTGGAAATTAGAATTAGAATGACTTCAATAAAAACTTCCTTTCAGATAAGAAAGAATGTGAACTATCTAGTGGCTACTATTTCATTAGTACTTGTGTGTACTTACCAAAGATTATTTTTTATTAGTGGATTTTTAAAGTCAGCAGTTCTCCAACTTTTTGGTCTCAGGACCCCCTTACGTTTTTATGTTATTAAAGAGAGCAAAGAGTTTTATAAAATGTATAGTGCGTCTATCAATTTTTGCCACTTTACAATTTAAGCTGACCATTTTTCAAAATATTTATTGATTAATTCATTTAAAAATAATATCAAATCTGATACATCTTAACACATTTTTATAAAAAATAACTATTTTACAAAGCTAAAAACAGCGGGAAGAATGACATCATTTTGAATATTCACAAATATTTTAAAGATCTGACTTAATAACAGACAGCTGAATTCTGACCTCTGTTTCAGCATCCAGTGCCTTGTAATGTTGGTGAAGTGGATCAGGATCATTTGGCTTCACAAAAAAGTTGTGATAGGAAGTTGGACAAAATAGTTTAGTAGCCTTTACAGAAAATTGTGGATATTTCTTTGTGATGCTATAGCAAAACTCGACAAATAAAGTTTTTAAAAATTGCAGTGTGAAATCTAAAACCAAATTAGTTATTCATACTATTACAATAAAATTTATTTTGTGTTCTGCATCTTGAATTTTTAAAAATTTTAATTAGTTTCAAGTATACAGTACATTGGTTAGACATCTATATAGTTCATAAAACGATTCCCCCAATTGCTCCTTCTCTCCCCTGACCCTCCACCTAGCCAACGTATTAATGCTAGCTACATTCGCTATACTGTGCTCCCCAATTCCATGACCATTTGTCAGCTACTAATTTGTACTTCTTTAACCCTTCACCCCATTCTCCCAGCCCCCCAAACCCCCTCCCCTCTGTCCGTCACCAAATTGTCCACTATATTTGTGAGTCTGTTTTTGATTAGTTTGTTCTTTTTATTCCTTAAATTCCACATATAAGTGAAATCATGTAGTGTTTATCTTTCTCTGCTTTACTTAAATACCTTCTAGGTCCATCAGAGTAATATTTTTTTCTATCCACTTCCTTTTCATATGTAGGGGTCTTGTTTTCTTATCCTTTCAGCCATTCTATCTTTTGGTTGGAGCATTTAATTATTTTCCATTTAAGGTACTTATTGATAGGAAGATAGTTGTTACCATTCTTTATTCCTGTTTTTAATACATGTTTTTTTCTTCTTAAAGAAGTCCCTCCAACATTGCAATGCTGGCTTGGTGGTGATAAATTCCTTTAGCTTGTTTTTGTCTAGGAAGCTCTTTATCTGTCCTTCACCTCTAAATAATAGCTTTGCTGGATAAAGTATTCTTGGTTGTAGATCTTGCATCTTCATCCCGTTGAATATTGTTTGCCAAGACCTTTTGTCCTGCATAGTTTCTTTTGAGAAATCAGCTGCCAGTCTTATGGGTGTTCCTTTATAAGTAACTATCTGCTTTTTTCTTGCTGCTTTTAATATTCTTTCTTTGTATTTAACCTTTGGCATTTTAATTATGATGTATCTTGGTGTGGGGCTCTTTGGATCCTTGATTTTTGGAATTCTCTGAGCTTCCTGGAGTTTTATGTCCATTTCTTTCACCAGGTTAGGGAAATTTTCCATCATTATTTCTTCAAACAACTGTTTAACATCTTGATTTTCCTCAATTATGCCAATCAGATGAATATTTGGAGCCTTAACAGTGTTCCATATCTTCCTTAAATTATTTTTATAGTCTTGGCATCTTTTTTCTTGCCATTCTGATTGAATGTCCTGATTGGCTTTCCTGTCCTCTAGATAGAGCGTTTGATCCTCTTTTTTATTCACTTTGTTTATTCCATTGTTGATTCCATTTAATATACTTCTCATCTCAGATTTGTTCTCCATTTCAGACTGGTTCCCTTTTATAATTTCCATTTCCATTTTTATGTTTTTTATCTCTTTGTTGAAGTTCTTGCTTGAAAGCTCAGATTTTTTCATTGGGAACAAGTAGTCTGGGTTGTTTTCTTTGAAATGACAGATTCACTTAGTTCATTTTAAAAAACCATCTTCCCAATATTCATGTCTGAATAACCATAGTTTGCCTGTCAGTCATTCTTTCTAGTAAAAATAATACTCCATGAAATAAGGGGCTAGTTCAACTAAAATAAGAGTTTTGCCCGTAAGACAGCTATCATACTTCAGTTGGCATCAGAAGTACTTAATGTGTACTGCATATATTTCATCACACAAAACATCACAAACACATACTCAAGTAAAGTTATTTTTGGTCTTTTATCAGGATATTACAAGTGAAACTGTGTGTGTGTGTAACTACATGTGCACGATGGAGAAAAATGACTATTGCTATAATTTGTTGTCAATGCCTTTATTCAAACTAAAGTGACAGCAGTTTTACCAATCATTGTTTTTAAACCATCAATGCAAATGTTTACACAGTGAAAAAGGGCAAACGATGTCTTAGTATTATGATGAAAAACATTTTGGCCTTACAGATTTTCTGAAAGGATCTTGGAAGCCTCTGATCACACATTGAGAGTCACTGCATTAGGTTAAAGGGTATATATATTTAAACTATTTATGGATGCTACCTGGTTGTACAATTTTTATTTCCACCAAAATTTTTGGCATGACTAGTTTCAACATTTTGACCAATATAGTAAAAAAAAGTATAAATTTTTGTCTATCTGATAGATTAAAAAAAAGCTCATTGTCATCTTAATTTGTTTTCCTTTTACCATAAATGAAGTTCAGGGTCCTTACATACATTTATTGGTCAGTATGAGGCTGGCACAGGGGCAGATGGACCCCTTCCATTGGACAGAATGAAGTTTATAAAATGACCTACATTCACTTAAAAATGTAATTCAACATCAAGGTTGAATTTCCTTACTAAGTAATTGGTTGAGAGAAAGGTAAAAATTTAAATAAATAATGTTGGGATAACTGGCTCGCTATTTGAAAGAAAAGTTGATCCATAATTGATTTACGTTTTGTATCAAAAATCCTTAATGAATAAAAGATCAAAATAAAAAAAAATCAACTCATAAAGTGGTAGATTTACTCATTTTTATATTTTATGTTTGAAATATCTGTCAAAAACCAGAAGAGTTAAAAAAAATTATACACATGACTATATAGAGTTATTTAAGTTCTAAATGGCAAAAGAACACAAAATAAATCATAAGAAAACAATAAAATGAGAAATAAATATATTTAACACATACTGTAAACAACTAATTCTATTTTTAAGTACTTTTATAAATGTATACAAAAAATAAATTAACAACCTTTTAGAAAAATAGGCAGAGAATATGACTGTAAGATATTAAAGTAAACCACAGAAACAAACAAGATAATGAAGTAAATCATAGAAATAGTGCTCTTAGGAGTCAAATCTTCTTGCTCTCTCATTATAGGTGAGAAAACTGAAGTCTAGAGAGGTACAGATTAAAGTTTAATTTCTTTATTCTACATTAAGTGTTTTAACAACAAGAGGTTATTCATTTGTTGCTACTAAGTAACTAAGTTACCCAAATCTGATTTGTTTTCAATTGCATATAACTTTAAATACATGTCACTCTGCAACTACTTCATGAATATATATGTCGTTCTGTAACTACTCCACGCCAACACAAATAGCATAGAATGACCTTTAGCTACTTGCAACTGATACATTTAAAAAAATAGGTTAACATTCTATTGCAATGGACACCATCTGTTGTTATTATACAGGACTAGATATAGTGGTTAAGAATTCAGGCTCTCGAGCCCAACTGCTCCAACTGAAATCCTGGCTTTGTAACATACTGAGTAACCTGAACAATTTATTGAAACTCTGTATGCTTTGGTTCCTGTATCATCCTGTTTCTGAAGTTATTATAGGATTAATTCGTAAAGAGATTATGATAAGGCATGACACACAATCAGTGCCCAATAAATATTAGCTATTATTATTTCATCGTTATTTGTAGGTGATGGCACTTTTGGTGACCATTTCTTTTTTGTGTATTGTTTCACTGTGGATTAGAAGCATGTCTTATCTTGCTTGCTACCACCACAGAAATGATCTACATGTGGGATTGATTTCTATAACCCAGTTATTTTCATAATGTATTAAGTAACATGATGAATAAATCCCAGGTGTATACTGACAATTAGAGGTTGAAAAAAGGATTTGAGATTATTTAGGAAAATGGAAATTGAATGAATTTATTATTTTAACCTTTGTATGAGGAAGAATTTACAGAACCTAGTTACAAAGTAGATGCAAGAATGAGGAGAGAAAGTAAATGACACAAACAGGGGATACAAATCAGCTGATTTCAAATTCAGATTACATCTACATGCCCTCCTTTTGTCCTGCAAGTATTTCTCATTGTGAGGCTACTTTCAACTTGACTTTGCTGTTCTTTGTTCTTTGAAAACTTCCAGAAACACTAAAAAAGCTTAAGGGATTTATCATAAGGCTAGATATGCAGTATTCTAATGTAGCCTGGAAACTAAATTGAACTGGAAATCATCTATGCATACTAAGGCCAATGCCTGCCCATTCTGAATGGATCACTGGTGGCTTATCACAATTTCTTAGAGACCCAATACTGAACTTAGATAGAAAATGATTCTCAGGAGCTAAAAAGACTTTCATTTTTCAGGTTTTCTTCCCTTTGTCCTTTACGGTCCTGAACTCAATCAAATTGTCAGGGGGCTACCTCCCATAACAAGGATGATGGAAATGGGAATTTGGGTCTATTTATTTCTAAAAAGAAAGAGCCATGGGTATGAAAATCTCAACACTCAGCATTTTAACAACATGCAATGCACAAAAACAATCAGTTTTCTTGCATAAAATTCTACTCTAAAAATATCAAATACCAAAAAACAAATAGATTTTCTTCTTAAGTCAAATTGTTACTTTCATTGTCTCTTAATGGCATACTTTCTGAATTTCCATATGTTCTTGTAAATGCTTAAAGTGAAGAAATTTGATGAATTGAATTAATGGATGACCATACAAGTTTTATAATGAAAAAGGGTTTATGACAAACTATTTATTACCTATTTATTCGATTTTTAAAAACATATTCAGTTTTTTAAACATTCATTAAAATTATTCCTCTGAGTTTTTATATAACATTTTTCTTGTTTGGGTTCTTTTTTTTAAATAGCATTATTGAAATAGAATTTGTATACTATAAAATTAACCAGCTGAAAGTATACAGTTCACTGATTTTTAATATTTTCATAGAGTTGTGTAATCATCAATACAATTTAATTTTAGGACATCTTTTCATGCAAAAAAATTTCTCCACTTATTACTCTCACTACCATTCTCATCCCCTCTTCCAACCCCCTGCTCTGGACAACAAATAATCTACTCTCTATAGCTTTGCCTATTTTGGATGTTTCATATAAATGTAATCATATAATATATAGTCTTTTGTGACTGGATTCTTTTAATTAGGATGATAATATCAGATATTCAATCTAATGCTCTCCCAACTGAGCTATTTTAGCCAGCCCTTAAGGTTTATTTTCAAGGCTTATTCATGTATAGCCTGCATCGGTAATTCATTCTTTTTATTGCTGAATAATATTCCATTGTGTGGATATGCCACGTTTTGTTTATCCATTCACCAATTGATACTTATGTTGTTTCTACTTTTTACCATTATGATTAATGCTGCTAGAGACATTGATATACTCGTTTTTTATGTGAATATATGTGTTCATTTCTTATACTAGCTTTGCCTGTTTTTTTGTATCAGGGTAATACAGACCTCATAGAACGTTTTGAGAATTGTTTCTTCTTCTATTTTTTTAAAGAGTTTGTGAAGAATTTTAATGACTTCTTTAAATGTTGGTAGAATTAATCAAGAAAGCCTTGTGAGCCAGAGACTTTCTTTGTGAATTTAAAAATTTATAACTTGTCTCTATATTTTTTACACATCTATTCAAATATTCTCTTTCTTCTTGAGTCAGTTTCATTAGATTGTGTCTTCCTGGAATCTTGTCCATTTCATCTAAGTTATCTAATTTTTGAGCATGCAATTATTCATAGTATTTCCTTATAATCCTTTTTATTCTTGTAAGACTGGTAATAATGTCCCATTTTCACTCCTGATTATGGAAATTTTAGTCCTTTTTCATGTTCAATATAGCTAAGGGTTTGTCATTTTTTGTTAATCTTTTCAAATAATTAATTATTGATTTAATTGATTTCCTGTGTTGATGTTTAACTTTTTTATTTCATTAATGTCTGCTCTAATCTTTATTATCTCCTACTCTGTGCTTGTTTTGGGCTTAGTTTAGTTGTATGTTCTATATCCTTGAAGGGAAAGATTAAGATATTGATTTGAGATCTGTTTTTTCTGTTATACTATCAGCGTTTATAGCTATAGATTTCCCTTTAAGTATTGCTTTATTACATTCATACATTTTGGTAGGTTGTGTTTTTATCTATAGTCATAACAAAGTATTTTCTAATTTTTCTTGTGATCTTTTTCTTTTACACACACATATACATATATATATATATACACACACACATACATATACATACACACACACACATATTAAAATACATTATTTAATTTTCACATATTGGTAAATTTTTCTAATTTTATTCCAATTTCTTTGGCAAATATGCTCATTATGATTTCAATCTTTTAAATTTGTTGAGATTTACTTTATGATCTAGCATATCATCTATCTGGAGAATATTTCATGTGAGCCTGAGAAAAACGTATACTATAAATTGTTAGATAGAGTGTTCTATAGACATATTTTAGGTTTGGTTGGTTTATAATGTTGTTCAAGTCTTATATTTCTTTGTTTATCTTCTTCCTAGCTGTACTATCTATAATTGAAAGTGATTCGTTGAAGTCTCAATTATAGTCCTGCATCGCTTAATAATGGGGATACATTCTGAAAAATGTGTCATTGGATGACTTTGTTGTAAAATCATAGAGGAAACTTACACAAACCCTGGTGATGTAGCCTGCTACATACCTAGGTTATATATGGTAGCCTATTGCTTCTAGGCTACAAATTTGTATCATTGCATAACAATTATCTACTTAATATTGTAGATAATTGTTATGCAATGATAAATATTTATGTATCTAAACATATTTAAATATAAACTACAGTAAAAATACAGTATAAAAGATAAAAATGGTACACCTATATAGGGTACTTACTGACAATGGAGCATGCAAGACTGGAAGTTTCTCTGGCTGAGTCAGTGGTGAGTGAATATGAAGGCCTAAGACATTAGTGTACACTGCTGTAGACTTTATAAACACTACCCCTAAGACTTTTACTTGCTTCCTTCCAATAGGGTCAGAAATGTAACATCAAAGTGGTCAATTCAGCTCCATCAACTGGATTTATTGCAAATGTGGAGGAGAAACTGGCTGGGTAAAGCATAGATCACCATAATAGTGACTGTCAAGAAGGAGTGAAAGGTAGCCTGAGAACCCATAAAAATAGGAGATCAAGATAGAAAGATAAAAGAACACAGAAGATTATAATAACAATGTGGTTTTGCTATTGAATATTGAAGAAATGATTAGATTAGGGAACTTTGTAGTATTCATTAAAAAAGAGGGTGTTTAACATGGAGAAGGTGCAAAACTGAAGACTCAATATTCTGACTTTGGAAATTTATTTTTGGTTCCATTGACCCTATCTAACACAGAGTATTCTGTCTAGTGTTGAACTGATGGAAGAAATAAAACAATCTATGCTTTACATCATTACTACCTGAAAATATTTCCAAAATATAAGAACAAGCTGGATACGTACTACCACATAAAACTTTTCCTAAAGTGGCAATGGCATTTTGTACTTGTTAAGGTAGTTTCTGCAGACCAGACCTGTGTCCTTGTATAGGATCTTAGGTCCTCAACAAAGAATTTACAACAATGATGTACTCTGAACACCATCATCTGGGAGGACTGTAGCACCCTCTGGATATGTAGCGCTGGATGGACACACTCCCCTGAACTGAAACAGATCAGTCTGACTGACTGGAATGTGATCTGTACAATGACAATTGAGGTGATGTGAGTGAGAGGGACTCTATTGTCAAGCTCTACAGATATTGTTCTTGTCAGAGAAAAAATAATTCATCCTGAACCACACATCCATTCATTTTTTGTAAGAAATTCAGCTCTATTAAAATCTTATGGGACCACTATCATATATGTGGCCTGCCATTGAATTAGATTTCATTATGTGACACTCGACTGTTCTGTTGTTTAATTATCTATTTCCTCCTTTCATTTTGACAGCTTTTGCTTCATGTACTTTGGGACTCTAATGTTAGGTGAATATATATTTACTGTTATTATATCTTTTTGATAGATTGATTTTTTTTTAATTCTTTATCTCTGATAGCTATTTTTATGTTAAAGTCTATTTACATCTCATATAATAGTATATTTAGTCCAGTTTTAGTTCAGTTACTGTATATTTGACATATCTTTTTATCCCTTTATTTTCAATCTATTTGTTTTTCTGAATCTAAGGTATGTCTCTTGTAGACTACTTTATTCGAATCATGTATTTTTCTGTTCATGTTGCCAATCGGTATCTTTTGAGGGGAGTATTTAACTAATTTATACTTAGTGTAATTAATAAGGTGGGATTTATGTCTGGCATTTTGCTATTTGTATTCTGTATGTCTATGTATATTTTTAGGTCTCTCTTTTCCACAATACTGTCCTCTTTGTGTTAAGCAGACATTTCCTAGTATACCATTTTTATTTCTTTGCTGTTTATTTTACCTTATATTAACCATATATTATCAGTTATTTTCTTAGTGTTTTCCCTGAAGAGATTGCAATTAACATCTTAGTTTAAAACAATCTAGTTTGGATTAACATTAACTTAACTAACACTAACTTAATTTTAAAAGTATACAAATCTTTGTTCCAATATACTTTTGTTTCTCCCCCTTCTTTGTACTGTGACTGTCATACAAGTTACATATTTATAAATTATAAACCTATCAACAGACTTTTATAATTATTGCTTTATACATTTGTCTTTTTTTAAAAAAGAAAATAGTTATGAGCAGACATATGTTTTACTGTGTTTTACCTATGGAATACCCTTTACCAGTGATCTTTGTTAATTCATGTGGATTCAAGTTACTATCTAGTACCTTTTCATTTCAGCCTGAATGACTCTCTCTGGCTTTTTAAATTTTTTTTTAAGTATTTTTTTTTTTTGGGGAGTTTTTTTTGGCACCAATTTTTTTCCCCCCCCTTTTTTAAAAAAAAATCTGGAATGTCCTAATTTCCCATTTATTTTTAAAGAAGAGTTTAGCTGGATATATAAACTCTTGTTCAACTTTCAACATTGTGGAGGTATCATCCCACTGTCTTCTGACCTGCATGGTTTCTGATGAGAAGTCATTTATCGCACTTATTAAAGATCACTTATAATGGATGAAGTTGTTTTTCTCCCACTGTTTTCAAGATATTTTTTTCCTCTTTGATTTTCATTAATTTGACTATGCTGTATCTAGTGATAGGTCTCTGAGTCTGTTTATTCCAGTTGGAATTCATTGATTTTCTTAGACATATATATTAATATTTGTAATAAAATTTCAAAAGTTTTCAGCCTTTTTATTCTTGCTTCTGGAACTTCCATTATGGTTATTTTGGTACACTTGATGGTGTCCCACAATTCCCTGAAGCTCTGTTCACCTCTTATTCTTTTTCCATTCTGCGCCTCAAACTGGATTATCTCTATTGACCGCTCTTCAAGTTTGTTGATTCTTTATTCAGAGCACAATGGAGTATATAATATATATATTATATACAATGGAGTATATAATATATATATATAACATATATATATGTTATAATGTATAATCTATATATATAATATATATATTATATATATATTTGCTTTTTTTTTTTAAGTTTGGCTTCCTAGGAGGTCACCTATAGATCAGTCTAATTAAGTGGTTACAATGGTTTATCAGAAAATTTTCTTAAATGCAATTCCAGTATATTTTCCACCTTTTCCAAATAGATCTCTGTGTGTGAGAAGGCACATCCAAATCAGGCAGTTTACAACACATCTTAGTTTTCACCTCTTATGTCTACAGAGTTTTAAGGTCAGTCAGATGGGAATGACTCCAATCTTCTCCTTTCCCAGATATTTTCTTGTATATAAGGGCTTGGGAACAGTCTTTGAGATTCCCATGAATATGTTGGAGCATTTCAAAGTTTCCTGTGGTCATCTGGTTCTCCAGAATTTGTTTTTATATCACTCCCTACCCAGGCTCTTATTTACTCCAAGTGAAATTTAACTATCAGCTGTGAGGTTGCCAACACATTGCTACTGTTTGGGGAATGCTCTGGGGATCCCCTTTTACTGACTGATATTGGTCCTAACCCAAATTGAATTGCCACAACACCCTGGGCATAGAGATTTTCCATGAGCTGCAATTTCTGACAAAATTTTGACTGTGCTCTGGGGATGAGGTTTTTAAGGGTGTTGCAAAAGAGGTCTAACCTCACCTCTCACTGGTGTCTGCAAGGCTGCAGGCTTTTGGCTACCACATCATTGCTCTGGGGAGAGAAAGAGGATGGAACCAGCCCCAAGTGAAAAAATATCACAGACCTTGATGCCTTTTATAGAGGTTTAGCAGTTTTTCTTGGATAGATATTCACTTTGTTCTATGGCTTTGGTTAATGTCCAGAGTTCTGAAATGGTTGATTTTAGTTATTTGCCCATATTTTCATAATTTCAGTGGGAGAGCTAGTTCACAGAGGTCCTCATTCTATTGTTCCAGAAGTCTACATTACATTTCTATGATAAACATTTAACCTGAGGTCAAAGCAGTTCCAGCTGAAAGGTGGTACAGTCTAACTGGACTATTTATATATTGTATTATATTTTTATATTATATTATGTTGTGTTATGTTACATTACATTACATTACATTACATTTATTATATTACATTAATTAAAGGTACACCGTAATTTGGTTTACTTTCTCATCTCTGTTTGTTTCTCTTCCACTGTTTATTACCTATCTTCTTGATATCTGCATTTTCAAATAAAATTTGTATTTATCGTGGTTTTTTATTTTGAAGTTTATTAAGACTTCTCTCTCGCTTCCTGGTAAAATATGTTTGTGAAGATGTGAGAGATATAATAAGTATCATTACAAAGTACAGTTATATAAATTCCCTAACTTAAGATAAAATGATTCAATTTTACTATAGCAAATTTACTGCAATAAATTTATATTATATTCTTTATTTACATGGGTCAATTATCGCTTGAGAATACTTCTTCAGTTAATTATGCAGCAATAAACTTCTCAAAATGTATTATCATTTACAATTGCAATTTTCTAGGTGATATAGTTGAGATGTAGCAATGAGTAACATAAATTTATTTTAATGCTATAGTAGATATACTATAATTATTATCAACTTGACTAATTATTATTGGTAGCAATTAATCTTTGCTCTAATAATTAGTGCTGATTGATTTACTTGTCTCGATCCCTTTACCTTTTGCAATGACATGAGGATAATATATCTGATTACTAAACTATGGATTGTCTAAAATGGTTAAATAATTTGATATTGTAAGATTGTCTCTGAGCTTAGCTTTCATTAAGCTGTTGGAACTTTTAAAAGGCATATAATATAGTGGGGTTTTTTTGTTTTTGTTTTTGTTTTAGATTTAAGTTTGCTTCATTCCCATACCCCCAGATTTGTTTTTGTATTTCATGTACCACTGTTCAAAGCTTTTGACTACCTTAAATAGGGAAGTTGTTAAGAAGCGCACATCTATAAATGAGTGAGAATAATATTAGTGTTGGGCAAAAAGGAATAGAAAGGAAGACATGAAATGATAACTCTTAAAAAGTCCTCATAGTAATTACCAAAACTTGTATTTACAAGTTCCTGACTATGACCAATATAACATTATAAGAAGGATGGACCTTGTATTTCTTATATTTCTTGAATAAGAGTTATTTCTGGCATCCAGTAGATGCTCAATAAGTATTTGTATAGTAAATAATTGAATATGTAGTGAAGTAATTATCTGGTAACAAGAAGCTGGCATAATTCAGTGTATAATCAGCTAAATTTCATTGAAGAGATCATTTATTTAATATGTCTTCATAATAATAACTTCTACCCTAAATTTTACCATTCAAAGACTCTCAGAGAAATACATTAACATCCACTGAATGAGAAACAAAAAAATTTGAAAGTGATGATACTGATTTTAAACAAGGTTTGCGAGTTCTTGGAACAATAGAGGCTTACAGTTGCTGTAAAATTTATCAGAAGGGTTGTGTTATCAGAACAAACTTCAGTGAACTACTATTTTAAGAAGTCTGAACCACTCCAGTTTATGTAGACATATTTTGCCATAGCGATTATATTAAGTGTTCAAACTGTTCTTTTAAGAGCATTCATGTGTTATTTTACTCTCACTTATTTTGGATGGACAGTTTAAATATGTTTAATGGTTGAAAATGGGTTTCCAGTACTGCGACATTAATACATAATATTTTGACTGTGGTAAACAAGGATTTCACTTTGGTTCGATTTGTGACTATCATCCTAGAAATAACTAAACCATATGTTGGTAGTGCTTCTGAAAGAGAGAGCATGTGGTGTGTGTGTGTACGTGTGTATGTATTTATGTGTGGTGCATAGTGAGTTGTTACAAACAATGTAGAAGAAACACATAAGCACTTACTAAAGCAGTGGCTGCAGTATAGCCCCTGAGTTTTCTTATGATCAGTATTTTCCTTAAAAATATAAGTTTTAACAATGCACAGGATGAAATGATGGAAAACACTGTGGTTAAGAGCAAACATTTTGAAGTCAGGTGATACTGAGTTGAAGTCTTACTTCACTATTTACTGCAAGTGTTACTGCGAGGTATTTAATCATTCTTAATTAACCTAGTTTCAGTATCTTGAAACACTGGCTATGAAAATGGGATTGTGGCATGGGATTATTATGGGGGTTTCATGTAGGTAAAGATCTTATTATGGTTATGATAATAGTAGCTGTCTCAGAGGTTGCTAGGAAGATTCAAAGTAAGAAACTTACTTAGGATGCATAGCAAGGTCTAAATAAATATTATCTACTATTTTATGGCTATTATTACCAAGCAAATGCAATTCAAATACTATAAAAACATTTAAAAATCATAAGTGAAGACAAATATAAATACTAAATCAATTTTTTAAAACTATTTTCAAAACCAACAATATCATATTTTTTGAATAATTTTTCCTCAAATAATCTATCAGTAAGGCCATGGATGAGCATTTCTCTCTCTTCTGAGACATTTTCTTTAGCTTAATGGATATTCTCTATCCTGTAGCATGAGAAGTATGTGAAGAGAAGGATGGCTCATAGCCAATCATCTATTTCTCCAGGTCATTCTAGAGAGAATTCCATTGCGGATTTCACATTGCATCATTGGTATAAGTGCTTTATTTGGTATGACTCTTTCTACATGGATCCATACTAATAACTTATTCCAGTTGTGATGTCCTTCAACACTTGACCAAGAATAACTTCCTAGATTGGCTAAACTCATAGTGGTGACATTAAAAATTTTATATTCTAGTCTTGCCCCCTAAGACATCATGTTCTTCTTTTAGCTGTACTGAATACAAGCCCATGACTTGGCAAGTGTTAAAGATTTATCTATTTATTAACATTTTACTCAGAAAGATAAAATTCTTAAAATATTACAACTCATTTTCAAGAATGTCCTTGAGATGGAAAGCAGATTTATTTTTGTCACATTACATTTTCGGACCATGTAGGTCACTGTCATAAAGCAGTCACCAGAAAAGTTAAATGAAACTGCATTATGTAATAGATTTTTTCATATTTTACATACATATACACTATACTTACTATATACTATACTCGATTGTGAATTTTGATGGTAATGTTGAGAACAGTGGAATGATTACCAAGCTCTCAAGAAAGTAAACAATTTTGAGAATGGACAGAATTATATATTATTTTTTCTAAAATGTGGCAAAATTTTAGGCCTATTTTTATGCAGAAATTATTCTTTTTTATTATGGTTAACAATAAAGTGAAAAATACAGTAAGGTTCTTGCCATTTCATCCTCTCTTTTTGACTCTTTGGCATGCGTTATGTTTAGAATAGAAATAAGTTGGGGGGGGATGTCATTGTATTAGTTAGGGAGTAGTATCAGTTTTTCAACTTAGTTGGCTCCAGCATATTTGCCAGCTGTCCTCACTTGCTATTATGAGACTATTGGACAGTATTGTGAATTGTAGCATGGCAGTTAAGACTGTAGAACTTGCAATTGACCAAAGCTGGATTTGTGTCCAAGTTCCACTAATTATCTTGATTTTTTTGTCTTCTTTTCTCTAAAAGGGGTGCAATAATAGTGTAACTGTTATTGGGTGGCCATGAGGGAAAAAAATTATGTTTACAATTAGGCCTGAACAAATGAGCACTTATAAGATAAAAACTGTAATTATTTCCCCCTTGTGATGGTTAATATTATGTGTCAACTTGACTGAGTTAAAGGATACCCAGATAGCTGTTATAACATTATTTCTGAGTGTGTCTATGAGAGTGTTTCCAGAAGAGATGAGCATTTAAATCAATATACTGAGGAAAGAAGATGCCCCTCACCAGTGCAGGTGAGCATCGCCCCATCCACCCAGGGCCTGAATAGAACAAAGAGGCAGTTTCTTGCAAACATGCACCCAATCTTTGGCCCAGTAATTTTACTTCTCTGTATTTACCTAAGCAAAATGAAAAGAGTTGTAAAAATATGTTCATAGCAACTTTATTCATATTAGCTGAAATATGAAAGCAACCTAATTTCTTTCAAGATATGAATGGTTAAAATAAAAATGGTATATTTAGATGGTGGAATACTATTTAGTAAAATAATAAAATTGAAAAGCAAAAAGATTAATACACACAGAAATATGCATGAATCTCAGAGTCATTATGCTGAGATAAAGAAGCCAGAAAATGGTTGACTTTGGGATGGTGAGAATATTTGGGAAGGGGGATAATTTTCTGATTAATGAAAAATTCTGTATCTTGATAAAGTATGAGTCATATTGGTAGATGCATTTAATTAAACTCATGAAACTGTACACTTTTGATTTGTACAATTCATTCTATGTAAATTTTACTTAAAGTGTACTCTTAATAAATAGTTGAATCCTAATCAATATGCTTGCTTTTTGCAGTGATAAGAGTTGGCAATTGTGAAGCTGATTTCTGTGTATTTTAGGCTTGAATAAATGTAAATGTAGGTGTTGGCATGTATAAATATAAAGATATATAGACATTATATATATATATACACACACACACAAGTATTTATATTTTCTTAGCTCTATCTGCTGAGAAGTTCCAGAAACAATGACAGAGCAGAAGCAATGAACACATAGTATATGGATCTAAATGGATCATAAATGCCAACAAATAAACAAACAAAACAAAAAACAGAACTTCTTAGGGAAAGATTGCTTCCAAAATTGGGGTAGGAAAATTTTCAAGGCGAAGTGGGAATATCTTGTTGTGGAAGGAAGTGCTTAAAGAAGGCATAAGTAAAACAAAAGGACACAGTATTCAGCTTGAGAGGAACTCCTATTGGCAAATCCAGGAAAACTACAGAAATTGATTTTAGGCCATTGAATAAAATAAAAGTTCATGAGTTGATCCTAGAATAAATAAATTAGTAAATGAATAAGAGTGCATAATAAACCCAAATAAATAAATAGGAAAGAATAAAGGGAAAGCCCTAAATTATAGTAGGATACCAACTAATAAAAGGAAGAGAGGACAGCTTTCAGTGTACAACATAAGCCATCAGTCTCAGGAAGAGCTGGAACAACACTTCCATCCCACAAGCAAGCAGGAGGAAAGAGTTGGTAGGTGCTAGAATGTTTGTATATTCGTTAGTGAGAAAGCAAAGGAATTGTTTTCTGATTCTTCTTGTTCTTGGTGGTGTTTTTTTCTGTGAATTATGAGATCTAAAATAGTTGTCTGGAAAATGGGCTAGATAATAAAATTAGAAAATATGGAAGGACTTTGAGGAGCCTATTGATATTGGTAATAAAAAATTATGATGCTCCCAATTTGCATTCGAGGTTACTCAGTTACAGTGACTTTATTATTGTTCTGTTCTATCCCTACCTAGAAATAAAAATTGTAGGTCGGGGGTGGGGCGACTATTTTTCTTTTCAAATTTATTTATAAAATATTCTTATCACTTTATTTCTTAACATAATTGCAAATTGCTTTTTTCTCTTAGCAATATCGGAGTGAGACAGAGCTAAGAGTAGGGCCAGCATTAACTCTTTGAGTAATAGAAAATTAGCTTTTACTCCTTTATCTTGGAAGCCATAAGTCCCTCTTGTGTCTTTTTTTTGATTGAAATTTTTATTAAGAAAACTGTTGAGTCACATACAGTTGTAAGAAATAGTACAGAGTGATCTGATCCTCTGTATACTTTTCCAGTTTCAACCATTGGTAACATTTTATAAAACTGAATTACAATATCAGAACCAGGATAATGACATTTATACAATCCATCAATCTTATTCAGATTTCCATGATTTTATTTGTACAGCAGTTCCTGGAATAATGTCATTTTTTTGCAACATAATTCTGTTATAATGTTGTTAAGGAAACAAATTTATTCCTGGCTGAGGCCACTGTCTGTGTGGAGTTTGCACCTTTTCCCCATGTCTGTGTAGGTTTTCTCCAGGGACTCCATTTTCTTCCCACATCCCAAAGATGTGAATTGATGGGTCTAAATTGTCCCAGTATGAGTGCGTGTATGAGTGTGTGTGGTTGGTCCTGCTATGGAAGGGTGTCTTTTCCAAGTGAGGTCCCGCACGGTGTCCTGAACTGCTGGGAGAGGCATCAGCCACCCACATCCCTGAACTGGAATTAGAAGGTTGGAAAATAATGGTGTTACCTGTTTTTATTTATCTTTGTTATATATATATATATAGCTCACATTTATTTCAACGTTCAATATTAGACGTATTTGGGCCTTTATTTTAAAGTTTGATGATGTCTTTGTGATCACAAATATGCCCTAAGAATTTAACTCATTTATATCAGTTAGCCCAAGGTAAAAATAGTTTTAATATGCATTATTTGGCTTAAAGTAGTAGTTTTCAAGAACCTATTGATGATGTTAAGTGAGGACTTGCTATACTCATTTGTGTGGAAATGTGTATGTATATTTACTTTTACACAATGTTATTAGATGTGCAGATTTGTTTATCTCCCACCATAGTACAGATACAACTGCATAAGTACCTTCTGCATTGTCTTTTTAAAACCACACCCATCTCCCTCTTGCTGCCTGCATCCTCCGTCCCTAACTCATGGCCATCAATAATCTGTCCTCAATCTTCAAAATTCTGTTATTTCAAAAATGTTATATAAGTGTAATTGTGCAGTACGTAACCTTTTGATAGCCTTTTTTATTCAGCATAATTCCCTGAGGAGTCATTCAAGTTGTGTCTATCAAAAGTTTGTTCCTTTAAAATGCTGAGTAGTATTACATGATATACAGGTTTCATATATATATATTTTTTTAACCATTCACTTTTTTAAGGGCATTTGAGCCGTTACTTGTTTTTGGCTTCTACAAATAAAGCTGCTCTGAACATTTATGCCCAGGTTTTTGCATGAATGTAAGTTTTTATTTCTCTGGGATAAATGACCAAGAGTGAAATTGCTTGGTCATATAATATATTAGTTTTGTAGGGCTGCATAACAAAATACCAAAGACTGTGCAGCTTCAACAGAAATTTATTTTTTCACAGCTTTGGAGCCTGGAAATCCAAGATCACAGTGCTGGCAGGGTTGCATTTCTCTGAGGTCTCTCTCCCTGGCTTGTAGATGGCCACTTTGTCTCTGTGATTCTTCATGTCTTAGTATATTTGGGCTGCTATAATAAAGTAACACAGACTAGGTAGCTTATAAACAAGAGAAATTTATTTCTCACATCTCCTGAATGCTGGAAAGGCCAAGATCAAGTTGCCAACATGGTAGTTCTGGCGAGGGCCCTATTCCTTGTTCATACTTGGTGCCTTCTTCCTACTGAACTTCACATGGTGGAAGGGGAGCTCTCTGGGGTCTCTGTTAGAAGAATGCTAATCCCATTCATGAGGTTTTCAGTCTCTAGATCTAAGTATCTTCCAAAAGCTCCACTTTCTAATACCATTATCTTTTAGAGGGTAGGATTTTAACATCACTTTTGGGGAATACAAACATTCGGACCATAGCACCTCACATGTTTTTTGCTCTGTGCATTCATCTCCCCGGTAGCTTTTCTTTTTCTTTGAAGGAAAACAGTCTTATTGGATTAGGGCTCCACCCTTACAGCTTTAACCTTAGTCACCTCTTTAAAGGCTCTATCTCCAAATATATTCTCATTGGGGGTTTTGTGCTTTAATATATGAACTTTAAAAAGACACGATTAGGTCAGTAACATAGTAATTGCATGTTTACTTTAATAAGAAACTGCCAAACTATATTCCAGAGTGCCTGTGCCATTTTACATACTCACCAGTATTCTGTCAATGACTCAGTTTCTCCATATCCTCACAACTTTGATATTGTCATTATTTTTTATTTCCCTGATAGATAATTATATTTAACATATTTTCATGTGCCTATTTATCATGTGTATGTCATCTTCAGTGAAATGCCT
>NW_011888806.1:2484517-2487828 GCF_000151845.1 Pteropus vampyrus | reverse complement strand
GTTCAATATTAGACGTATTTGGGCCTTTATTTTAAAGTTTGATGATGTCTTTGTGATCACAAATATGCCCTAAGAATTTAACTCATTTATATCAGTTAGCCCAAGGTAAAAATAGTTTTAATATGCATTATTTGGCTTAAAGTAGTAGTTTTCAAGAACCTATTGATGATGTTAAGTGAGGACTTGCTATACTCATTTGTGTGGAAATGTGTATGTATATTTACTTTTACACAATGTTATTAGATGTGCAGATTTGTTTATCTCCCACCATAGTACAGATACAACTGCATAAGTACCTTCTGCATTGTCTTTTTAAAACCACACCCATCTCCCTCTTGCTGCCTGCATCCTCCGTCCCTAACTCATGGCCATCAATAATCTGTCCTCAATCTTCAAAATTCTGTTATTTCAAAAATGTTATATAAGTGTAATTGTGCAGTACGTAACCTTTTGATAGCCTTTTTTATTCAGCATAATTCCCTGAGGAGTCATTCAAGTTGTGTCTATCAAAAGTTTGTTCCTTTAAAATGCTGAGTAGTATTACATGATATACAGGTTTCATATATATATATTTTTTTAACCATTCACTTTTTTAAGGGCATTTGAGCCGTTACTTGTTTTTGGCTTCTACAAATAAAGCTGCTCTGAACATTTATGCCCAGGTTTTTGCATGAATGTAAGTTTTTATTTCTCTGGGATAAATGACCAAGAGTGAAATTGCTTGGTCATATAATATATTAGTTTTGTAGGGCTGCATAACAAAATACCAAAGACTGTGCAGCTTCAACAGAAATTTATTTTTTCACAGCTTTGGAGCCTGGAAATCCAAGATCACAGTGCTGGCAGGGTTGCATTTCTCTGAGGTCTCTCTCCCTGGCTTGTAGATGGCCACTTTGTCTCTGTGATTCTTCATGTCTTAGTATATTTGGGCTGCTATAATAAAGTAACACAGACTAGGTAGCTTATAAACAAGAGAAATTTATTTCTCACATCTCCTGAATGCTGGAAAGGCCAAGATCAAGTTGCCAACATGGTAGTTCTGGCGAGGGCCCTATTCCTTGTTCATACTTGGTGCCTTCTTCCTACTGAACTTCACATGGTGGAAGGGGAGCTCTCTGGGGTCTCTGTTAGAAGAATGCTAATCCCATTCATGAGGTTTTCAGTCTCTAGATCTAAGTATCTTCCAAAAGCTCCACTTTCTAATACCATTATCTTTTAGAGGGTAGGATTTTAACATCACTTTTGGGGAATACAAACATTCGGACCATAGCACCTCACATGTTTTTTGCTCTGTGCATTCATCTCCCCGGTAGCTTTTCTTTTTCTTTGAAGGAAAACAGTCTTATTGGATTAGGGCTCCACCCTTACAGCTTTAACCTTAGTCACCTCTTTAAAGGCTCTATCTCCAAATATATTCTCATTGGGGGTTTTGTGCTTTAATATATGAACTTTAAAAAGACACGATTAGGTCAGTAACATAGTAATTGCATGTTTACTTTAATAAGAAACTGCCAAACTATATTCCAGAGTGCCTGTGCCATTTTACATACTCACCAGTATTCTGTCAATGACTCAGTTTCTCCATATCCTCACAACTTTGATATTGTCATTATTTTTTATTTCCCTGATAGATAATTATATTTAACATATTTTCATGTGCCTATTTATCATGTGTATGTCATCTTCAGTGAAATGCCTATTCCTGTCTTTTGCTTATTTTCTAATTAGATTGTAGAATTTTTAATGTTCAATTTTTAGGGTTCTTTATGTATTCTAGATACCAGTCCTTTACTGAATATGTAGTTTCCAAATGTTTTCTCCCAGTCTGTAGCTTGTCTTTTCATTCACTTGGTATAGGGTCTTTCACAGAGTAAAAGTGTTTAATTTTGATGTGGTCAAAGTTACCTTTCTTTCTTTTTCCTTTTATAGATTGTGCTTTTCAAATCAATTCTGAGAACTCTGCCTACAATTAGATTCCAAAGATTTTCTAATTTTTTTCCTAAAAGTGTTATAGTTTTATATTTACATCTAAGCTTATCATGTATTTTGAGCTAATTTTTGCCAAAGGGCTGAGATTAAGTCAGTGTTCATATTTTTGCTTGTGAATGTCCAATGACTCCAGCACCATTTGTTTAAAAAAGGTATATTTTCTCTAATGAATTGTTTTGCATCTTTTTCCAAATTCAGTTGGCATATCTTTTTGGGTCTATTTCTGAGTTCTATATTCTGTTTCATTGATCTATTATTCTAACTCTTAGTCATACCATACTATCTTGATTATTGTAGCTATATAGTAAGCTTCGCTTTTAGATTGAGTTATTCTTCCCACTCTAATTTTCTTAGTCAAGATTGTTTTAGGTGTTCTAGAATCTGTGATTTTCCATACAAGTTTTAGAATAAGCTTGTATATAACTACATAAAAATCTTGTTGCATTTTTTTTTGACGAGAATTGCATTAGACCTGTAGATCAAATTGGAGAATTGACAGTTTTACTGTGATGAGTCATCCAATCCATGAGCATAGTTTGTCTCTCAATTAATTTAAGTATTCTTTGACTTCTTTTATAACAAAATTTTAACTTTTAGCATATATATGATGCACATGTTTTGATAAGAGTGTAGCTCAGCATTTCATTTACTGTGGAGCAATTGCAAATGGTATTGTTTTTAATTTCAGTTGTTGTATATTCATTGTTAGAATATAGTATCACAATTAATTTTTATGTGTTGATTTTGCCAAACTCACTTATAGTTTTAGGACTATATTTTTAGATTTATGGTTACTTTCTATGTTTACAAGCAATTCTTCTATAAAAAACAGTTTTATTTCATTGTTTCCAACCTGTATAACTTTCGTTTCTTTATCTTGCCTTATTTCAGTGACTATACCTTCCAGTAATACTTTGAAAAAGAGTGATAAAAGCAGACATTCTTGCTTTGTATGCAGTCTTAGGAGGAAAGCATTAGTCTTTCACCATTGTTTATGATGCTATCTGTGGGTTTTTTGTAGGTGTTTTTTATCAAGTTGAGAAAATGTTCCTCTATTGCAAACCAGCTAAGAGTGTTTTTCATATATGGCTGTTGGATTTTTCAAAAGTTTTTCTGCATCAGTTGATATAATTATATGTTTTTCTTCTTCAGTTTATTGATATAATGCATTACATTGATTGCTTTTTGAAAGTTAAATCAGCGTTACATAAGTGAAATAAACCCTGCTTGGTTACAGTGTATAATTCTTTTTATATATTATTGAATTCAGTTTGCTAATATTTTGTTGATAATTTTTATACTTATGTTCACTTGAGATATTG
>NW_011888806.1:2481693-2483762 GCF_000151845.1 Pteropus vampyrus | reverse complement strand
CATTTAAAAAAAGTATTATATTATTATTAGATGAATTGTTCTATAAATGTTAATGAGGTCTTGTTGATTGGTTAAGTTATTCAGCTCTTCTATTTCTTTATTGATTTTCTGTCCAGTGACTTTATATGTTGCTGAGAGAGAGGTGTGGAAGACCCCAGCTACAACTGTAGATCTATCTGGTTTTTTCTTTTAGCTCTATCAGTTTTTGTTCATGCATTTTCAGGCTCTGCTGTTTGATACGTACACATTTAGACTCACTATGTCTTTTCAGAAGATTGATGTTTTGTATTGTATAATTTCCATATCTGTCTCTAATTATTTCCTCTGCTTAGTCTACTGTATCAGATATTAATATAATTATTACTGCCTTTTGTTGATAAATGTTTACATCACACATCTTTTCTTCATCTTGTTATTTTCTATTTACTTATGTTGGACTTGAAAAGTTTTTGTAAGCAACAGATAATTGGATTGTGTTTCTTTATTCACTCTGCCAATCTTTATGTTTAGATTAATATACTTTAACTATTTACTTTTAAGGTAATTATTCATATGTTGGTACTTAAGGCTGTTATTTTATGACTTGTTTTCTTTTTGTTTCTTTTGGTTCTCATACATATTCCTATGTTTCTCCTTTCTTGCCTTCTTGTTGGTTACTTGAACAGTTTTAAAGGTTCCATCTTGATTTATTCATAGTGTTTTTAAGCATAACTCTTTGTATTGTTTTAATTGTGGTTACTCTGAACACATATATACACAAATACACACACACAGACGAGTTACTATAATCTACTGGTATAAATGTTTAATCACCTTTAGTAAAGGGTAAAGCCTCTCTTTCATGTAAGTGTCTTTTTCTTCCCATGTTAAAATACCAATATCTTGAGTATCAGATTGTACTATAATTTTTGTTTCAATTATCAAACATGATTTATAAAGCTCATGAAGAGAGGATTGTCTATTGTATATACTCATCATCTGCTGTTTGTGTTGATCCTTCTTCCTTCTTGATATTCCAAACTCTTTCTTTTGTCATTTTCTTTTTTCTGAAAGAACTTCCTCTGGCCAGCCTTTAAAGAAAAGTCTGCTAGTGATAAATTCTTTTAGTTTTCATTTATCTAAGAATGTCTCTCTTTTATTTTTAATTTCTGAAGGATAACTTTGTCATCTATAGAATTTGTAGTTGAGTTTTTTTATTTCAGCTCATTGTTGTTGGGTCCATCTTGCTGATTCTGCCCTCTAGCCACAATGCCTGACAGGAAGGGGTTTGTTTTCCAGACCTGGCTTATTACTGTGATTGTATCTTTTGTCTTATTCAGTTCTGGCTGCTGTAACAAAATGCCACTAACTTGCTGGCTTAAGCAACAGACATTAAATTTCTCACAGTTCTGGAGGGTGGAAGTCTCAAAATCAGAGCTAACATGGTTGGGTTCTTGGTGAAGGCCCTCATCCCTGTTTATATATAGCTCCCTTCTTGCTGTATCTTCAGAGGGTACAGAAACAGCTCTGGTCTCTTTACTTCCTTATAAAGACGTCAATCACATCATGGGGGCTCCGCCCCTACGATCTCACTTAACCCAATTACCTTCCAAAGGCCCGTTCCAAATATCTTCTCACTGGGAATTAGAGATTCAACATATAAATTTGGGGTGGGTCACAAACACTGTTCATAATAGCCTTTCCTACCTGTTTTGCCCACCTGAACTAACTCCTTTAGGAGAGAACAGGCAATCAGATCAAAGAGGGTTCCCTGAAGGAGAGCTTGCTATGATTTGGTCCCTCTTGCTGGCTCTACTGGTTTCTCTTGCCCACCCAGTGCTGCTGGGTAGAAAAGTGGTGTCTTGGAATCAAAGAGGCTTGCCAGGTCAGGATGCTTGTGACTGAGTTCATCCTGCAGATTCTGCCCACTGTCCTGTGTCTCTTGGTGGGAAAAGAGAGGACTTCCCCTGGCAGCTTTTAATTGGTTGAGTTACTTATCGAGCCTCCTTTCTGTGGTGTCAAGCTTGCTTAATATTCTCAGGTGGATTGCCATTTGATCTCAGATGAGAAATGAGCCTCTCCACTGTCTT
>NW_011888806.1:2469438-2480543 GCF_000151845.1 Pteropus vampyrus | reverse complement strand
TGATCAAATTATATGACTCTGGAACAATTCACACTATATATTTAGTCACCAGTTTTAAATTATCATTACTATTCTGCTCTTCGATTTACCAGCAGTAGATATTTGATCCAAAATCTCTTTATCATTGACTCTAATGTATTTCCTATTACACAGATTTTCTTTTCTTTTATATCTTTTGAGATAAAAATATTTTAATCTGAACATTTATTCTCAGAAAATCTAATTCACTTTTCCAACTGCTCAGGATTAGTCAATTAACAGCTATGGAAGCCCTTAAGGAGCCATTTGCTCTCAGTTTAGTGTGCAGAACAAATTAGTACTTCCCAAAATAATACCAATTAAGCCAACATAAAAAAGTTAGTATCTATATTAATCTCAAGAGACAGGTTACAATATTCCTACAAAAGAGCTGCCACTCAAGGACAATGCTTTTTCAGCTCGCATAGTTAAGTTACTTTTATATTATACTCCTAAGGACTGTTTGTGCTTGATGTCACCTATTATTCATACTTCTACTACAATTACTGCTGGTACTCCTGCTGCCACCATGTGTGCACACATACATGCTCACTGGCACACATATATACCTATACTATATACATTTTTTTTAATCTATAAATTTTGACATTTCATTTTGACAGTTGCACTAGATAAGAGTCCAAAAGAACTACATTCTTTTTCTAATTCTTTTATAAGTACTGTGTGATCTTGGACAATTCATTTCACTATGTATGACACATTTTTCTTATTTGGAAAGTGAAAAAGTTGGACTAGATAATAGGTTGGCAAACTAAGGCCCTTGGATCAGCCACCTGTTTTGGTAAAGAAAGTTTTATTGAAACATAACTCATGCTCATTTACTTATGTGTGGTCTACAACTGCTTCACACTGCGTCATCAGAGTTGAGTAGTTGTGACAGATCATATAGCCTGAAAGCGTAAATGTTTACTATCTGTACCTTTAAGAAAATGTTTGTCAATCCTGAACTAGATGACCAATAAGGTCCTTTCCAGGTATATGTATTTATTACTCAAGAAGAGTTTGATAGAAAAAAAGTTTTAGTTTATCTACCGACTATAATGATAAAATGTTTAAATTACTGAAGTTTTCTATTCTGAAATTCTTCTCCATGAATCCAAGGGACAAAAATTAACCTGGTCCATTTAAATAGAATTGTCTCAAGTGATAGTCTGTTGAATAAAGACAGAGTGCTAAGCCCAGTAGGTAGTCATATTTTTAGCAATTTGTCCATTTTCCAATGTTTCAACCTTGTCATCTTAATTATAAGACATGTAGCCTAATCATTTTTATTGAAAGACCTTTATTCAAAATCCATTTTTATCCATTTTGGGGAATTTAAAACAAAGCGACACTCCTCAAATAATCAGAAATGGAATAAAAAACAATGAAAATATGAAAGACTTAAATTGATAAACTCATAGAAAACAAAATATAGATACATATAAAGATGTATGTGTATGTTTACATTAGTTGGCAAAGTGTATTAACAAGGAGGAGAATTAGAATTTATATTGGATTGATGCTACAAAACTGCTTTTTGTGTGCGTGTGAGACTTTCGAAGCACTAAAATGACAATATGTCAATTAAGTAGCCACTAAGAAGTAATGAACTGTCAATTTTCAAATTAGCAAAAGACCTTAAAAATATATGATCAGGAACTTTTTCACGAGGAGGCAAATTGGGATTTACTGTAGCATTGTGAGAAAGAAAATTAAAGCATCAATTTATTGTAGAATTGTTGAACTGATAAATAAAAATGCATTAAGAATGCAACCCAAGTCACACAAGAGAAACCTAGGACAGTTGTATAAATTAACCACTGGATCTCTCTTCTCTTTTACTTCTCGTAAAATCTTTATCAGCTGAATTTCCATGTTTTAATTTAAATTTATTTAAATTTACTTTATCTAGAAAGTTGTGATAGATTTTTGGCAAAAATGGCCATAACTATTTACCTTTCTGATATCCACATTGTCTATAATGTAAGTTTAGAGGTCCTTCTATTCAGATGTGGCATCTATTTCCCTACAGCTTAAATCTTGGCTGACCTCATGATCTGGTTTGGCTAACTGAATTCAACAGAACTGATTGTATGTTGGCTCTGAATAGATCTTAACAGGCCTTGCATGCTTCTTCCTTTTTCTCTTTTAAAGAGGATCCCAATGACCTTCACCTCACACTATTTTAAAAGTCCTTGTGTAGTCCCTCTCACACTGAAATGGAGCTGGCCTGAGTGTTCAACAGAATGCAGCAGAAGAGACAGTATCTGATCCTCCAGACTAGGTTATACGGGTGTTATAACTTCTGCTTGGACTTTTGGAATACCGATATGGGTAAACCAGCTGTATGTTATGAAAATACTCAAGCAGTCTCATAGAGAGTTAAACATGGAAAGAAACCAACTCGTCAGTTGGTTTGATAGCCATGTGGCTGAGCTACCTTAATAACAGATCCTCAAGACTCAATCAGCCTGAAGATGATAACAGCTGCAGATGACATCTGACTGCAACCTCCTGAAAACCCCCAAGCCACTATTGGCTAGCTGAGCTGCTCCTGAATTACTGCCCCACAGAAACTTGATTATGGTTCTTTTTAAACCATTGTGTTTTGTATGTTTGTTAGACAGCAATCTTTAATTAATTCACTGTAACCAAACAAGGTACGCGAGACTTTAATTGCTCAAGGAACTATTGCTGTCTTGTTTATATCCTGTATATCACATTTAAATCTCTCTATCTTGAGAAAGAATTGTTTCCCAATCATGAGTAAATTCTGATCAGCTTTTTTTTGCCTCTTACCTTCTTTCGTTTTCCAATTTTACTAGATTGTTTAATTTTATTTATATTTTACTTTATATACTTGTTATTTATATATAATTATGATATCTTTTATCATTTGATTTATCAGATTTAAATATCATTTGAAATCAGGCTTATAAAAGAAGAGTTTGGCAAAAAGGAGCAAACTAAACAAAAACGGACTCACAGCTACAGAGGACAATCTGGTGACTGCCAGAGGGGAGGGGAAAGAGGGGTCGGGAGTTGGATGAAAAAGGTGAAGGGATGAAGTACAAATTAGTAGTTACATAGAGTACAACATAGGGAATGTAGTCAATAGTATTGTAATGGCTATGTGTAGAGCCAGATGGATACTAGAGTAATTGGGGGGATCACTTCATAAACTATATAAATATCTAACCAATGTACCATATACCTAAAACTAACATAAAATAAAATTTTTTTAAAAAAGTTCCTATCAGTAAGGTACATAATCTGCAAAATTGCAGTATCTATTCGCAATTTGTATTTTCCAAATTATATTACAACTTTCCCCGTTCCCTATTCAATCACAATAATTTCAATTTTATTATTTTCATATATTAAAGTTCTGTGAAATATTTAGTTTGGAGAAATAAAGCAATTTTGTTGAAAAATAAAAAGAGAAGAGTTTGGCATACCTATGCTACTGCAAAAATTCTTGTCACCTTTGTATTTTCAAACTTTGTTCATGATGGGAATGATAAATTGTCAATGTTAACCATAATATTTACATTTCTTTTAGTCCTAGAACTTTACATAATTTTTGTTATTTTTATCATTGATCCCTTAGTTGGCTGAACATTATTCCTTGATAGTTTCTTCCAGAAGACTCGTGGGAACTGAGTTGTATGGTCAAAACAATTTTGTCTTTATACTTGAATGACTGGGAATAAAGTCATTGTGTCACATTTTCTTTAATGATTTTAAAGGCATTGCTCTAATGTGTTCTCTTTTGTATCCTGTTACATTAGGGAAATCTGAAGTCAGCCTGCTTTGTTTTACATCAAGAGGGAATTTAATATTTTTGGTGAATAGTCAAAGAGTTTTTAATTTAATTTTTTAACAAAAACCTAACATTTACTGAATGCTGTGTTACTCTCAAGCAAGAGCTATATGACCTAGGTATAATTCTTATTCCCATTTTATAGATGGTAAACTGTTCCTAATGCCATACAGGAAGTAAATGACTGTACAATCTTGTTTTGAGAGTTAGAAGCAGCTGTGTGAAGAATAATCTCTCAATATATGGGTGAAATAGCAGGAGATATATGGCAGAAGATTAAAGAAGTGATTTGAAAGATGGAACTGAGAGTTTCTTCGAGAACATGGAGTAAAAGGACAAAGTGATGAAAAGCATGGAGAAATGGAGAGTATAGCCAAGAATTCCAAAGTGTGTCTAAGGTTTTCAACAGTTGTCTAATTGGACAAAATATAGAGAATAGAAGTAATAAAATAAAGAATGATAAAAAATAAAAACCTCAGAGCTTGGAAAACAAAACATTAAACAAAATAGTCTCCATATTGAGAGCCAAGCAAGAACACTAAAAAAGACAAACACCTGGAATAGCTTGATAAAATGTTATAACTCCTAGGAAAAGAAGAATATCGTAAAAACAATTAGAGTAAAATACAACAAAACAAAAAAAATAATAGATTGCAAGCATCCATTCCAAAGATTTCCAATGGTCTCTCCCAGGAAGATTTCAAAAAACTAGAGTCTCTTCAACTTAATTTTTATTGTAAATATACATTAATCCAGAAGCAAAAAAAGAATGGATAAACAAAACTTTTTAATTGTGGAAATCAAAGGCTTATTGTCTCTTTACCTCATTTTTTTATAGCACTTATTACCTTCTCATATGTTCTAAAATTTACATATTTATTAAATTTAATGTTTATTAAATATTTCTCTTGATAAGAATGTAAGCTGCATGAAGGTAGATGTTTTTGTTTGTTTACTGATTGTTTCCAATAATTAGAATAATAACCAAAGCTAAATAGATTATCAATATTATTTATAACATAAATTCCTTAAAGTTTCAGTATATTGGAAAGTACCTAAATGTTTGACAATAGGAGAATCGTTAATAGTGTACAGTGTATTGAGATCATGTATCAGTTTAATAGAGTGACATAATCTCATATTATTCAATGTAAAGTCACAAAACCCATCTGTAATAAGCATGTAGATGTCTAAAAAAGAAACTGATAGGATATATTCTGAAACACTCATCCTAATTACTAAGTGGGACTGAGGAGTGGGTGGTCAATCAATAGTCAATCAAAAAGTATTACAGAAAACTTATTTTGTGCCAAGTAATATTCTGGAACTGGGGTATAACTGTGAATGAGGTCTTCCCATGAGAGTGATGATATTTTTGTGGGTAGGGGAAAATAATATGTAAGCATAAATAAGATAATTTCAGAAACTGAGAAGTGCTTCAAAGAAGATGACATAGAGTTATATTCTGGAGAATAACTCGGGAGATGTTGTCTGCCAACAGAGTCTCTGCAGGATTCATATTTAAGTTGAAAACTGAAGATTAGGAGGGTGGCATAAAGATTAGGGATTAAACATTAGAAAGAGTTGCGGGGTGGGGGGTGGAATAAAGCAATCAGCAAATACAAAAAATCTGAGATGGGAATGTACATGGTAATGACTGAGGGACAAAATGAAGACCAAAATACATAGAGCATGGTATATGAGGGGGTAACGTCATTGAGTGGGGTTGGGGGCAGTAGTGGCAGAATGATATAAAACAGGTCAGCTAGGGTCTTCATCAACCGTGTAACCTACACATTGAAGTACAAGTGTAATAGCAGAGCACTAATGAACTTTAAGAAAGTCAGAGTTGTGATCTAATTTATACTTAACAAAGAAGTGATAGCATGGGAAGAATAATTAGCAGAGCATCAAGAGTGAAGTCCAGAGACCAGTTAGAAGCTAATGGAGTAAACACCAGAAATTAATGGTGTCTACATACAGCATGAAGAGCAATAGGACTTGTACTTGTCACCATATATTCTTCTCGATATTTTTTTCTTTTTTTTTCTTTTCTGTGTCCTGCCTCCTTCTCTCCTTTTCTTCACCCCTTCTTTCTTTCTCCCTCTCACCCTTCTCTCCCATTCTTATCAGGCTTTCTTTCTTTCTTTCTTTCTTTTTCTCTCTCTCTCTCTCTCTCTCTCTCTCTCACATAAATTGTGTCATGGTGACTGTAAACAAGTATCTCAAAAATTCACGTCATTCTAGATAAGGCCCCAGAGATAGAGAAGTAATGCTGATTGGCAACAGTAAGAACTATTGCAGACAGTATGTTTGAAAATAGTCAGAGATTTATTTCATCCTATTTATACTGCTTTAGGGTTTATTTGGAGTTTCAAGTGGGAGGTGTTTTGAGTTAGTTTTGTTTTGTTTTGCAGTATATCACTTAAAATTCATCACATGTCCTGCATTTATTGTGTGTTCAATGACTTGTAAAAAAGAACTGACCTGGGAAATATCCACAATATTTGGAGAAATACTTGTTACACTCTAAAATGTTTTCAAATAATAGTTTTCAGGCTCAGGGTAGAATTGGAAATGTACTAAAATGTTTAGAAATCTCTCTCAACTATAGGGATTTTGTTATTTGTATCTGGCAGGAAATAGCTGTTCTGTAGGCACAAATTTGAAAGTAAATTTTTGAAAGGAAACTCTAAAATCTGGTTTGCTAACATCCACTAAGGAAGCAGTTCAGGTTATTAAACTAGAAACTTACACTGTTTCTAGTAGGAAATCTTAAAATAATTTCTTATGTCCCATAGGAGAGATTTGTCTAACCATTTCCTTCAAATAGTTAAAGAAAGGAGAGTGATTTCACTTCTAATTGGATTTCTAAGATAAATACTTTATTGGCACTTGTTATGTATGTCATTTCAGGGCATATACACGTGTCAGTTTATATGTGATCGACTCTTGGAGGGCCACTGTGCCAATATGGCACAAAGTGGAAGAGGGCTAGTGCAGCATCACGGTGCTCTTTATGACACTCTTTATGGTGTTCTTTATGATGCTACCAACCTATAACTTGATCTGTTTTTGTTACTCTCCCACTGCATTTCTTTTCTAGATTTGAAAATATCACTATGTAGATTAAATCATTGATATTAGAAGTAACTATGTATTAGCATAGTATCATTAGCATAGAATAACAAAATACATCCATTAGAAAAACTTTGCACATGAAATATGCCACTTATCCACAGTCCTGAGAGTAAAAGGTAAATAAACTGCTCCATGGTCTACCAAGTGATCAAAAGTGAGTAGAATATACTTGCGATAGTTTTCACCCCAGATCACCACTTACTAAGTAATTCTGAACATGTAATTGACCATTCTAAGCTCTGTATCTTGATTACTGAAATGGCTATAATAATAATAATACTTCCTGTAGTAGAAAATGTTTATTGTTAATTCAATACACAAAATAGGGTAATCTTATATCCTGATTTGCAAAGGATAATTTAGTTTGTCTACAATAATGGCATTCTGTCTGGTTTGGCATTTGTCACAAAACAGTATCCCAGTTTTGATAACAAATGACATGGTTGCCACAGCTCTCAAGTCCTTCTTACTGATTTTGTTCAGGCCCTGCCATCTTCCCAAGCAGCCAAAAGGACTCAGGGACTCTTCCATATCCAGGAATTGGTCCTGATATATCTAACCCAGTGATGGATTTAAGGATTCCCGCTGTGCTTTATCTAATTACACATGTTATTCTCCTGGGGACACTTTAAATGCAATGGTGGGTATACAGTCTAAGCTGACTTAAAAAATATATATTAAAAAAAAAGAAAAAGAAGATTTTACAGTTGGAGAAGGGAGAAAGTTTTCTCTCTCCTTAAGAAACAAATGGGGATAGATATCCTCAATGCCCGAGGGCAGGTAGCTTGAAGACAAAGCTGAACCAGAGAGAGGAGTTAAGAAAAGCCCAATATCTCTGTTTACACCATACCTGGGGACACTCTATCTTCTTATCTTATGCTTTTTCAGATAATAAATGGCTTTATTGTTTATGCCAGTTTGAGGCAATATTTTTTTAAATAAATCAAAGCTAAATATCATAATAATCTTATGGTGTGTCTCTAAGGATTAAGTAAAATTATTCATATGAAATTATTAGCACTGGGTTGGGAATAGTAAATTAATTTTTAATATAAGTGGGAGAATGCTGCCACAGAGAATCTAAGTCTAAATAGATGTATAGTATTTTCTAACTTAGATCTATCAAATTCTTCTTAAAATCAAATATAGCTCATTAATTTTAGACAGATAAAACAAAACATTCTCCTCATATTATAGGTCAGGCAACCAAAATCTAGACAGGAGCTGGCAGGCACTGGGTTTTCTTTTTCCTGATCCAACTTCTATTTGGCACACGACAGTCTCTCACTTGAATAGAAAAAAAACATGAGGTTAAACATCTATCAGACCCGAGTAACTAATTGCACTGGGCATTGTTGTATGAGTGTTAGTGTATCTATGTGTGTGTGTATGTGTGCACCTGTGCATGTATGTCTAGACTCTCTGTAATAATGCTCAGAACGTTGTGGGGAGAGAAACTATTCCTCTCCATCCACTACCCATGTGATCCGGCGGGTGGGAGGGCTTCACCCACCATTCCTATGATAGATCGTATATTTAAAGCTCAACTATAGTCCTTGGCTAAGAATGAACTCCTTGGCTAAGAATGAACGTGTGACTCAAAGCATGTCAATAAAAACCAACTTGCATTGGAATCACAAGGCTTCTGCTAAAATGACCGATGAAGAGTGTACTCTTTCATTCTACTCTTGAGTTTGAGAGCAAGCATGGCCAGAGCTGCTAACACCATGAGGAAGCTGAGACTTCTTTTTTTGTGTGTTTGGAATCTGGTATTTCATACCACTGGTTTAGTTCTCTCAATCAAGAACTTTTATTGCTGTCTCTTTTTTCTACTTTGACATGTATCCATAATCTTGTACCCATGATCAAGGCTTCATAACTCCTCAATGTCATCATTTCATGAAAAAAGTGAATTCTGAGGGTGGGTATTATATTTAGTAAGCCCACTGCCGGGATTCATTGGTGAGCAAAGTCCCTGCCCTTGAGGAGCTCTCACAAAATGTTTGCAAAGCATGTTGCAAGGCAATTAAAATAGCATAGCCCCTGAATATCTGCATTTCTAATTGTTCATATATCAGGCACTGTATCAATGCCACCCTTCTACAATGCATTCAAAGAGTGTTGCATGCATATATATATATATATACACACACACACACACACACACACACACACACACACACACACACACACACACATATATAATATATATACATATATATTTATTTTTTGCTGTAGGAAAAGTTATGAATTTGTTTATCAAATTATAAAACCATGTTAAAATCTACGATTAGATTCATCACCTCTCCTCCACTTTTTCACATTGCGCAACTAGTTCAGAAATTAACAAGAAGCTCCAAGATTTCTACATTCACAGATAAAAATTAAGCTATCCAGCTTCATACAGCTGAAGAATGTGCCTCTAGTCAGAGGAAAGAGGCTTGCATGCATTTTCTCAATGAAACTGCGCATGAAGAGCAATATCTAGAAGGAAGCCAGCAGACTTCGAGCTTATGAAGACTTTATCAATATATTCAAAGACAGAATTGCTAAATTAACATATCTTTTGAGATCCTGGTAAACACAAAGAAAAGCAAAAACGAAAATAGCAAAAAAACAGAAAAACAAAAAAACCCAGAAACCTCTTTGTTCTTCAGTTCATTTCTTTTTTATTAGGGAAAGAAAATCAGAGAGCCATTAACACAAGAGACTCAGTTTTGTACTATGATAACAGGATGCCTGACAACTCTACAGGGAGAAGATAATAATATGTTAAGAGCTAGGCCAAGAAACTTTGCCCGCCAAGCTCAACCCTTAAGAAATGTTAATTTCCACAAGAAGAATAGTAGGATTGTTTTATTTCTAGAAGGAGAGTGATGGGTAGTCTATTTTGATTTCAAGTTTATAAGGTAGGATGTCATCTGTCCCTGAACTCTCAATGTAAATGAGCTCTTGATTGGATTGTGGCTGCCTTGCCTACAGTAGGGAAAACTGCTGAAAGATGAGAAAATGGCAGGAATTAATGCTGGAGATTTTGCCAGAGGGAAGGCAGAGAAGGAAAGAGATGATCTGATTATACATTCAGGGATGACAGGTGAACCTCCAAAAGTTCAGAGGTTCAGTTCAGATATCCATCTCAACATTTAACTGCTCATTTGAAGGTTTGCCAAGCCCAAGGGAATATAGTCGGTTACAGAAACTGTTGACAATCCCTTAAGATCAGTGGGGCTCACTTAAGGCCTCTTGCTTGTTCTTGCATTTCTCCTCACTCCATCTCAAGAACAAAAGGTCACTAAAATTGCGTTTTGCAGGTATAATTTTCTATTACTGCATATTTTGCTATGTCTACTACCCTTAATGGTTTTAAAATAGAATGGACTTTTACTACATCAAGAACATTACTACTTTTTAAAACCTCTCATACCAAATCAGTGGGTCATATTTAGCAAATCAGTAGATAATTAAATCATCTCCTTTTAATGAGTTATTTGGCTCTTCTGCCTCATATAGTTGAGGAATAAACTTTCTGTTGTTGTTTGACAGTCCAAATTAATTTTAACGCCACAAGCTACAGGATTCTTGCCGCTGTCAGGCATTCAGCTAAGAATTTTACAGTCACTATCTCATTTAACTGTCAGAGTTTTGCAGATTAAAAAACAATAAACAAAGCAAAGCGAAACTCGCACAAAACAAATTTCAACAGAAACAATTCTGTCTGCTGCTAAAATTAATAAGGACCTCTGTTTGCTTACTATACAGTCTGTCTGAAGGTCCATAGCATAAGCACCACTTGTAAGCTTGTTAGAAATATAGAATCTTAGGGTCCACCTCAAATATATTTCATGAGAGTCTGTATTTCAGCAAGTTCCAAGGTGATTCCTGTACACCTTAAATTTAATAAAAATTTAACAAGCAACATTCCCCACTACATTGCCATTTTTCTTGATAATGAAGTTTGTTGGCACATTACAAAATTTTTAAAAGAAAAAAAACTATTTGTTTTTAATTTAAAATTAAAGATCTTATTTTTCTGATTATAAGTATATATTATGTGCCTATTTAAAAATAAACACATTTATGAATTTATAAAGAAAATAAAATATCATCTTATCCTTTAAAA
>NW_011888806.1:2417008-2469388 GCF_000151845.1 Pteropus vampyrus | reverse complement strand
GCACAAAACAAATTTCAACAGAAACAATTCTGTCTGCTGCTAAAATTAATAAGGACCTCTGTTTGCTTACTATACAGTCTGTCTGAAGGTCCATAGCATAAGCACCACTTGTAAGCTTGTTAGAAATATAGAATCTTAGGGTCCACCTCAAATATATTTCATGAGAGTCTGTATTTCAGCAAGTTCCAAGGTGATTCCTGTACACCTTAAATTTAATAAAAATTTAACAAGCAACATTCCCCACTACATTGCCATTTTTCTTGATAATGAAGTTTGTTGGCACATTACAAAATTTTTAAAAGAAAAAAAACTATTTGTTTTTAATTTAAAATTAAAGATCTTATTTTTCTGATTATAAGTATATATTATGTGCCTATTTAAAAATAAACACATTTATGAATTTATAAAGAAAATAAAATATCATCTTATCCTTTAAAAATGATCTCTGTTAATAGTATAAAATAAACAAAGAAATATATCTACTTCCATCATCAACTAAAACAAAACATTATTAAATGATTTATTTAATATGGCTACCTCAGGAGAAATCATAACCCCAATTAGGATATTGTTAATTTTTTTTTTTTAAGTATTGTAACACTTGAGATTTTTCTACAGGAGATTTCTGTAAGGAAGATTTTGAAAGCTCTTAGGAGGGGAATAATATCTAATCTTTTTAATTTCTGTTCTTAAAATTATACATACATTTTATTTAACATGTTGCTTTCTTTCCCATCTCTTCTAATGCATTGTCCTTGTCTACTCTCCCTTGCCCTTGAACTATTGATACTTAGCACAGGCAGAAACCACGAAGTGAGAGCTTGATAGAATTTGCTACATAAAAATCGGTATATCAAAGTATAACAAAAGCAAAGTCAGGTATCAAAAGCTACAATGCTTATGAGAAATTAAATAATGCTATTTTATGTCTTAATATAAATAAAAAGCAAGAATATTCCAATGAGCAAAATATATTAACGTTTTTCAAATATAAATGATAATCAAAATAAAATCATATTTTATCTTAAAAAATTGAACTAATGTGTTACCATTTTTAATGTATTAGTTGAAGATTTAAAAGGATTCAAAGGAAAAAGTTTGAGGAAATGCTACTCTCTTACACTTCTAATTAGTTTTAATTTGGTACATTTGTAAAGCGTAATTGGGTGATATGTGTCAAAACCTTTATAGTAAGTACACATATTTATCCATAAATTTTATTTCTAAAATGAATGCTAAGAAAATGATTAAGATTTGTGAAAATTTTATAAAGATGTTTATTAAAGCAGCTTTTATAATTATATACAATTAAAGACAATCTACATACTCCCAAATTTAAGACTTCTTATATTATACTACGTTTATATAATAGAATGATGGAAACTCATTAAAATTATACTTTAAAAAGATATTACTATTTTGTAAAAATACACAGAGGGTGTATAAAAATATGACATATTTATTGAATGAAAATATGTACAATCATATCATTTTGAACTGCTTTCGATTTTGTAAACTTTAAAGTTTGGCAATTATATAGCTAGTAAGTTGTTATTATTATTATTAACTGTCCATTATTTTTCTATTAAAAAAAGAGATGATCTCAACTGGAATGAAATGTTCACCCAGGGATATATTTCTTCATTTCGTGTTATCAGGATAACAGGATAGTGTCAAATACAACGTTTTAAAAATTTTAGCGGTAAGAGGACAGAGGAGTTCCACTTTATTATGATACTGGGAATAAGCCTATCCATATCCAAGTTAACAAGTCTGAAGTTATGATCTTGTAGCAAGTCAACTGTCATCAATTCTCCAAACCCTGAAAATACTGGAATATTCAGTCAAAACCTCAGAATGCATGAAATTTCATGATATGCCAGAGAAAACTATAGTCTCTCCCTATCTTTTCATTTATTTTTAATCCTTTCACTTTGTGCATGTGCAGAAGTGAAATCACTAACAATATATAAACAAGTATTCTTTTGACAACAATCAATCATCTATCTATCTCTTTATCTATCTATCTATCTATCTATCTATCTATCTATCTATCTATCTATCTATCATCTATTGCAACTAATGGCTTCAAATTTTTGGTCATTCATTACCTTCTTTGTTTGAGTTAATCCACAAGCTGAGAAAATGGAGGATAAATGTGTGCATATTCTGAAGTGGGGTCCTAGGTATATCGAAGCAGTAAAAGAGGATATTGGGGGTTTATTGGAGAGAAAGGTTCTTTACTAGAAGTAAGTATGTTTTCTACCATCTCAACTACCAAGACAATTTGGCGGGGTGGGGCATGGGTAGGTGCAACAGACTCTCTTGGAGGATGGGGAGAGGCATGCAAAAAGAGGAGAGTAGCGACTCACCTTAGTTTTAATGCTTGCTGAGCTGCAGGAAGTTTTAGGTCTGCACTATGCTGTTACAGAAAGGTATGTCAAAAAAATCCTTGAAAGAACTTGACATGTGATAAAGATTGGACTGAGGTAGTCAGTAAGGAAAGCCTGAGGAAGAGGACAATGAATGGAGAAGCTGGACAAAGGGGAGTGAGGGCCTATGGGCAAAAATAGGGAACAGTTGTGAGTCATCTGAAATGCTCTGAAAAAGAGGCCCGTCTGCCTGGATGAAGGCAACTGAGCAGAAAGAGGCAGCAACTTGGGAAGTAACCAGATTGCATCCCCTGCCACAGGGAGCTAACTGTATAGCGAGGAGACCCCTCTCTCACTGCTGAGGCTGTGAAGAAACTTCTAGAGCACCTCCTAAGGGAGAGGATGCTTCATACATAAGAAATGCACACCTGCTAAGTAAACAAGCCTCTAACTTTCCCCGTCTCATACCTCCTCCTCTTTATCAGACCCTAAGGAGAAAGACAGGAGAGATGGAAAGTGATTTACAGACCAAATGCCTTTTTCTTTACTGCAGGCCTTTGAGCCACTACTCATTTTAGATATGTACAGGGCATGAAAGGTCTTTAATTTGATTGTGAGATTAACATTTTATTTAGGTTAGACTGAATTTCTGAACACTCTGAAAATGAAACTGTTTAAAGACTCTTCTAAGAGTTGAAAATGACTAAGTCTATGAGATCAGTCTGACTTGTATCTGCAGCAAGAAAAGGAGATTCAATGTAATATGTTGAAGAGATTTGTAAGAGAGAGGGGAAAAAATACTGTTTCTTGACTGCACTCTACTGAGTTCAGACAACTCAAAAGACAGACAGCTTATACATATATTAAATGTATGGGGTCATTCACCTACAAATATGCTTTACACAAAATACTTTCTTTTTAAAATAAAGTATGCCAAAACTCTCCAAATATTAGCTCATAAAACAGAATGCAAAATAAGGTATTTCTTGTCAAATATAATTTGTAGGAACTTCAAACACATTAATCCATCAACAAATAGGTACTGCACATTCATTCATTTAAATGTACATTGAGTACGGCAAATAGGCACTAGGGCTATAAATATGGGCCTGGAAAGTCTTACATTGCATATTTCATATAAAACCTAATAAAAAAATAAAATGAACATGTTTAAGCATTTCCCACTTGTTAAACATTGTATTCATTGTTTAGATAGATAAAGATTAGTAAAGTGTTCTTGCTAATCTCATCGTTAGAGTAAGCTGAGAAATTAGACTTAACTTTAAAAAAAAATTTTAAAAGGTAGAATACAATTGATTTACTAAGAGAAGCACAGATAAAGTGCCACAGATTTCAACGGAAGAATCATGTGAAAATGGAAGGCATTTCAGGCATCGGAAATTAACAAAGATCTGCTGTTAGATTAACATCACAACACTGATGAGGAAATCAGTATTTACCAGTCTAATTTTCCAGACTTACCCGCCGCCCGAGTCTTATATCTTCTACTTCAGCAATAGTAGCAGCTTTATGTACCTTCTGAGAACCCTGCACCCCACCAATCACCACATGCTCATAACTACACTCAGGTTTGTAGTGAAGAAAATATTAAGATTGTTCCTTTTTCTCTTTCTCCATTTTACAGAAGTTGTGATCACATATTCTCACCACTACCATTCCCTTAAACCCTACCCTCCCTCCTTCAATCCCTCCATCAGGCTCAGATGTCATTATGGTGGAAAGAGCTGAGGACCAATCATCAGAAGTCTGAGATCTGCATCCTGGGTCTGCTCCTGGCTCCTCATGTTAGTAAGTCATTTAACATCTTTGAGCTTCATATGGAACTTGTCTAACAGTTGAGAATATAAAGTATGATTTTTAAAAATACTTTATAGATTATAATAAAACAGGTATAAACATTCTGAAACATTCAGAAATAAATTGGTCATTTCTCTACAACACATTACATCTAGGTGTATTTTAGCACTTTTCACCACTATAATTTTAATCTCTTTTTTCCCCTCCAGATAATAAATTCATAAGGAAAAGACTTGCTTTCATTCATCTTTGTAGCTTAATCCACAGCATGGTCCATAGTGGATGCACGGAGACTCATTAGGGAGTAGTTCAGGTTAGAGGAATAAGGCTAAGATTAGTTCAATCACAGTAATATTAATTAGAAGTTTAAAATAAATGTGAATATAAAATTTTACAATAATTTACAAACTGCAGTGATGTAAGAATAGGACATAACCTGTTTACAGGGATGTTTAAGATGTTTAAGATGCTAAGAAAATAATGGGTAAATAGGAAGCCAGTCTTATATGATATCATTGATCTTTTAAATCAATGAGATAAAAGGTCTGTGTGGAAAAAAAAAAAAAAAGAAAGAAAGAAAAAAAGCAAGCAAGCAAGCAAGCAAGCAAGCAAGCATACATTTCCCTCCTCCTCATATACCCAGAGACTGGATTTATAATAGGGAGTTGAATGACCTTTGTAGTTTAATTAATTTCTCTGTGATGCTCTCTTCATCTAAAGTGGCGGTAAAACTTCCTTTGATCCATTTCATAGGATGTTGAAGATAAAGAAATTTATATATGTGAAAAGCTTGGAGTTTTTTTAGAAAGGTCTTCTAATTTTCAATTCTATGCTCTTTCCACATCTGTGACATTTGAGTTATTGTTTTAATTTGTGTTTCCTTGAGGGCACTGGCCCATGGGTGATCCTGACAGAGGGAATTTGTTTTCTGCATGGTTTCTCTCTGGTTTTGGTGAAGTTGCTGAGCTGGGTGCCAGTCTCATACACCTGGGTTTCTGTTCCAGTGTAGGAAGACCCCTGCTTCTCTTAGGGATGGTTAGCCAAGTGTCTTTTCAATGAAGAATGGCTCTCTCTATTGAAGCCCCTTCTCCAGATGATGCCCTTCTCACTCCCTCTCTCATTGCCATGCTGTCTGTCTCCCCCAGTGTCCAGGATAGCTGCTACTCCAGGGAGTTCTCCTGTACTAATTACTCCAAACAAGAGCTATTCGCTTCGTTGTGGACAAGTTTACCTTTCTGTTCCTCCAGATTGACTGAGGTCTTAGAAGTCCTTACCTTCCTCGTCCTGCTGGGAAGAAAAACAGCAGGAATTCTCTGTTAGAGGATCTTGCTGCTGCTGCTTCTGCCTGCCTGGTTTTGGCTTCTTTGAGCCACTTGCTAACACTGCTTTAGTACTGTCTAATTCACAACCGAAGAAATTTGTAAAAAGTCTCTTGTTCTTTCGGTCTCATTGATCTTCTTTATCTTTTCCTGTTGATTTCCACCCCTGATCCTGCCAAACTCAGTGGTGTTCATGGAGTCCAGAACCATGCCCAGTACTTCCGATGAGGACCAGCTATTCGGTCTGGAAGGTGCTGGATGCCTCAGTCTGGGTGTCCTTCCATAGTGCACTAAAGATAGCAAATATCCCACAACTGCTCCGGCACTTCGATGGCTCTCGGCATTGTTTCCAAGACAGGTTCAAATGTCCCTCTATTGTATTGCTTACAGAATTGATGAGAAGTGCCTGGCAGAATATCAAGTTTGTCCTCAAGCCTCCACGTCTTCACGGTAAACAAGTCTCGACACTTAAAAACCGAAAACTCCTGTTTGCATTTGATTCCTTTGCAAAGTGTTGGGAAACATTGCCTTTCATTGCATCCATTCCACTTCTCCCTTAATAAGGTAACTGAAACCTCACTTGTGCAACAATGAAAACTCACTTCAAATTTCACCACACCCAGACTTACAATAAATATTATGTCTTCTTTTGCTGGCGTTTGTTCTCTCATACACAAGTTTGGACAAGTTGTTAAAGACTGTCAAATGTTCTTTAATTTACTCAACATAAGCAAGGCTACTTTCTATTTCTTGTTACTTCAAAGAATACATCAGAAAAAAAAGGTTTTTTTCTTTTAAATTGTTGTTACCAAAACTGAACAATATTAAAGAATGTCGGGAATTTCTTGGGATATTCAGCATGGTCAAAAGTATAGAAACTCTATGTATGGATGGAGGATTTTTTTTTTTTAACCATGGAAGAGATGTTTTTTTTGTTTGTTTGTTTGTTTGTTTGTTTTTAAGTAGAAACAGTCTTCTAATTTGTCTTGGCCTTCTCCTCTGGCAGTTTTTTAGAATAATTAATGAGATAAGGTCTAGAAATCACTCAGTGCTCCTTAGAGAGGAGCTATGCAAATTTAAGGTAACAATATAAGGAGTCATTATATCAAGAGTCAAGTAATTATTTAAGGAGCTGGGAAACTTCACTCTAACTCAGGTGATTGAAATGTTTATTAAAGTTTTGAAATAATCTCCAAATCTAACTGGGAATCATCATTGTTGTCATTAGCGTCAGACAGTGTTATCAAACACTATTCCTTGTGCAGAGTTGTGTGTCTTATAAACTTAATCATAGTCATTTTCCCACAGGAGAAAATATAAAATAGTTTGCTTTAGGCACTATCGAAGTATTTTCATGGAGAGTTTTTATTTTGCTTTACAATTCTCAGAGGTGTTTTACTACGATATATAGTCCTCAGCCCGCTTAACTAGCTTTTCAGTGTCATAAACCTAAGGTTATGTTGGGTTAATTCTCCTCTTCGTCCACCTGATCTACCAGACTTTCCCCAACCACCCCTTAAAACTGACAGCAAGATGACAGATTACGGCCAACTACAAGGCCCCTTTTGAATGCATGACCTTTTCTGGAATCAAGTTAGACATTCAGAGGACACAAAGAAATCACTGTAAATTAATAAATGAAAATAGTTCAAAACCCACTGACCAGTTAAGCAAATCATCATCATGTTCACTTGCTCCTAGAAATCATTCATGATGGATATTCTTTCAATTACAGAGAAAATTAACTACCTCACAAGAACCAAATTAAGAAGTCCAGTGCAATGAGCTGAGAAGGTCTTTATAAACAGCATGGCCACCTGATGAGTGACAATTTCATGTTTAATTACAATAGTATACAATTTATAACTTTCCTTCTCTTTCAAATTGTGCTATATTGGTAGTTTCCACCTAAAGGAGTTATATTCTAGGAGTAACTCTGCCTTAGACAGTTTTATCACATATCTGTAGCAAAGATATAGAGAAAAGCAATATAACAAATGACACTGGCTTTACTTTGAGAAGCCATGTGTCTTATAGCAGGATTTTTTAACGAGAGAGCTCCAAATCTGTGGTTTTGGTCACATGCCATTTTTCAGCATAGTCTTTGGGTCTGGCAAGTGAGAAAGAAAGAACTAAGTGGAGACTGTTTCTTACTTTCTCAGCTTACACTAGAAAATAAGGTATCTTTCTTCATGGTCAAACACATTATCGCTGGGATAAGTTTGAAGCCTGGTACATTAGGAGAGCCAGAAGACAACACAGGAGAAGAAATAAGAACTATTAGCTTGAAGTGGTATGACTTATAGACAGGACTGGGCAGGATCCATGGGATTCCCTGTAGGAAACGCAGTGCACCTGATAGGCGTACCTCTATATCTTGTGCTCTAGACTATTCTCACCATATTGAGAAATCTTAGAGAGTCAAATTTGCCTTGACTTCTAGAAGAGTTTGACTAATTCTGACATGTATTTAAAAACTATCCTTTAACAAACAATAATAACACTGGGAAAGAAATATGTGTAGATATTTATTAAAGGTATCACAGTCTCCCTGTTTCTATTCATCACATCACATTATTTTTACCATCTTCCACCCCATCGGATAACTTTTTGTTCTTGAAATTGAAAACGTGTCTCACAATTTAGAGAAGTTATATAGTACAGTGGGAAAGTTAGTTTAAAAATTAACATGTATTTTTGTTTTAAAATATAACTTTTAATAAACTATAATTCAATAAACGCATTTTAATTTAATTGAAAAAAATGTGTTTTCAGACAAAGGCCAGCATAATATTTAACAAAGAAACAGTGGACACATCAAAAGTCAGGAAAAAATATAAACTGTCCTATATCAACACAATTATTTAACATTGTACAGGAACTACTTGATCTACAAGACACTGCAACTAGAAGAGAAAAAGAAATAGTATATAAAATATAAGAAAGAACAACCTCGTTTTGTGCAGATTACATAATTACAACGAGTTTCCTTTTCAACAGAATCATCCTTCAAAAGGTCTGAGTAATACACTATCTATTCTGGAGGGTTTAATAATATCAACACTAAAAGTGTCAAGTAGTGTGAGTGAATGGATATGCAGGTTCTTGGGACATTGAAGATTTCACTCTAAATCACACACTCAGTCAGGTTAATGGACAGAAAATTCTTCCTTGGAAGTCATCAAGATGGCTTTCTAGACGTGGGGTCACTCTGTCAATGCCTACCCAGCTCCCCAGTACTAATCTTCTCTTTGTTCTCCAAACTGACTCTCTTTCTTGCCTGAAGCCTTTATATATATATTCTTTCCACTACCTGGTGACCCATCATCCTCTCCCCATCTTCCCTTTATTTAGAACATCTCATCATTAAACTCTCAATCCCAATGTTACTGCCTCAGGGAGTCCTAAATTTTTGAGACAAGGCGAGGTGATCCAGTTAAACTATTTATAGAATTATGTAGTTCTTCTTCATAATAATTCTTTGAACTGAAATTAAATTCTAGTGTTATTAGTTGTCCAGTATTTCCCTTCCTTCTTCCTTACTTTCTCCATCTTTATAAATTCAAGATTAGTAATGGCCACCATCGAAAACCCAGATCTGGCCCATTACCTGCATTAGCAGAGGTATATTTGGTGAACAAATGATTTTCATTACTATAATTATGGATGGACCAACATTAAATTTCAGCCTCAGTTTTCAGTATTTTTAGAAAGCTATTCTTCCCCAAAAAGAAAACAAAGAAAGTTGCTCTTCATATTAATTTCTTTCTCTTCAATCTAAAAGTAACCCTTTGAGTTATTCATAGAAGTATTCTGCTTCTTTCACAAAGAAAGCTTCTAAAGTTATGAAGACAGTTCTCATGCCCTCTATACTTTCCCTGAATACTGAACATCATTCACTCATTCATGAGACAGGGATTTGTTGAACATCTGTTCAGACTGGGCATAAAGTCTATGGCTCTTCCTCACTCCATGGTTTCTAGGTCTCTCAACTCAGTGCCCAAAGTCTTCAGAACACTGTGTTTCTATTCTTTTTCCTCCAGGCCATTTTTCATTGTTCTAGTTTTTTCTTTTCTTTAGTCTGCACTTTATTCCACACTAGATTTTGCAATTGGAGAAACTCTTCAATATGCCTCTTAATCTATCAATCTCAGTATTCCCAAAATTTGATTCTGTTTTCCCCATGGATATCTGATGTTTATTAGTGGGCAGATGGTAGTAATAATAAAGAGGCTCATAGGGCTCTGTTGCAAGAATTATGCAAATTATGAATACAGAAAAGAGTATAAAACAAACATATTAATACTTATAAATATTTTCCTGCAAAGTTTATGCCCAAAGAAAATTGAAAACCATTGGAAGCTATAATATAATATGAAATTCAAAATGGTGTCTTCTTGCAAAATGAATATTCTGAAGGAACTACTGTTTCCACATATAGAGGAAAAAGGTAAAAACTTGAGCGGAGAAATCATTCTACGTATAACATGGACAAAATAAATAGCTTAAAAAATCAGTGAAAACCATGCAGGGCTAACATGAAAAACTTTTCAATGGATTATAAAATTAATGGGAAAAAATGAACAAGACATATAACAACATAAAAGTAAAAATGACAGGCTTATAAAAAAGGCATAAGCTAATTGGAAAACTTAAGAGCATATTTTAGACAAAACTGAGGCTGAAATTTAATGTTGGTCCATCCATAATTATAGCAAATAGCCTTTAGTCATATGTAGAACTTAACATTTCTACAACTGTGGTAGTTGCTCTCCCTAAAATGATGTGTACTTTTTAATCAGTTTATAGAACATCAAGAGAATCTTTGTGAACCTGTGTCCCAGGGTCATCTCAAAACCACTGGCTTAAAAGGAAAGACTTTAGCAGAACAAGGTAAGTTGGAAGATTATCCCAAATAGACATCTGCTTAGACAGTAGAACTGGAACATGAAAATTTTCCCCAGGTAAGTCCTTTGTTATTATTATTAATTTCAATCTTAGGATATCCTGGGAGACTCTTAGAGAGAAAAACAGAAAAAGCTTGTCTTAAGGAATGCTAAAAAGCTATCCTACAATGCAGTGGGCTACATGCTTTATCTCTCAGTTCTGACTTGGAGCACACATAGAATATTCTGAATGAATGAGAAGGCTTCCTTGAGGGCAGATTTTTGAAGCTCTTTGCATCAGCAGTGAGAGATAAGGCTATCCAGGATGAAAAAAACAGAACAGGCAAACAAATCACCACAGCAAGTCACAATATCCTTAAGAGACTATTCATATTAATCAACTTCTATGCATTTTTTTTAATGATCTAAACACAGTAGGAGGTATACTACTTTATTTTTCTCCATTGTTCTTTTAATTTTGCTTAAAGAAACTTTTCTTCCTCTGCTCCAGAATAAAATTTTGGATATTTCCAATAGCTTTTCTGATCTATTTTAGTTAAAAGGCCTTGTTCAGTTCAGTAAATAAATAATTAACATCAGTAGAAAATTTTTTTCTCTCTTCATAATGCAATCCCATTCTTTTATGGACTGGAAATGAGAAAACACTACTGTTTTATAGCCTGTACCAACTGAGTAATTTATCATTGGCCTTTATGATGCAATTGTCTTTAATTTCTGTTTGATTGATTGATTTAAAAGAGGAGTACAGATAAATTTATTAGTTAAATACTGATTTTACAGCTATCTTATCTTAAGACAATGTTAACAGGTTTATGGCTCAAGTATATGAAGGTGGTCTTCATGGAAGAAAACAGTGTAAATGATGATTAAAACAGAATCTTGTTTTAATATTCTCTGCCACAGCCAGTAGGAATTTTGGGTAGGCGCCTGTGTGTTTCAAGTAGGAGGAAGGAAGGCCACGGTCAGCTACAGCTCTGTTCATAATGACCACATGGAAGGAGGAGTCTTTGTGAGCCCCAGAATCACAGGCAGAAACAGTAACATGGAGAGAAGATCAATTCTAGAATCGAACAGAGCTGGAGAGTTCTTCAAGGGACATCCTTAGTGTCTTCTCTTAACTATTGTTGTATTTGTTTCCATGAGTTTTGTTTTGTTGTTTGTTTTCTTTGAATTTATGTTTCAAAATCCCTAGGTTTTCACCCCCTGTACAAAAGATCTCTGCTAGGAAAAGGATACAGGTGCAGGTGGTTGTACCCTGTGGGTTCAGCCTCATGTCCGACCCAGAAGTGCTTCTCTGTAGAACTGCAGCAGTATCAGCAAGATGGAGTGCAAGCCAGTGAGAGCCCAAGGACAACTCTTTACCCCCATGCAGTGCTGGCCCCAACACCAGGGATGGAGTTCACCTGATGCTCTCTTCAGAAGAATCTCAGGTGTTAGTTGAGTGTTTGTCAAACTTGTTTTAGTAGCAGAATCTTTCTTGTTCTTACTCAGAACTGCCCTCTGTGTAACAGGGTGGATGAAGGATTGGGAGAGTAGTTATTTTGGGAAGGGAGTTCATTGTTTGGCTAAACTTCCAAGATCTTTTTTTTTTTTTTTTTACTAAGGGAGAGACATGTTTAAGCTAAAGTCAGAGCTGAATCACTCAGTACAGTCAAGGGGATTTTTACTTTAAGAGGCCTTGTGAGTGAAGAGGAGCAAAGGGATGAGACCATTAACAGGGAAAGGAACTTGGGGGGTTGAAATCTCTAGGTCCTTAACAAACTGTGACAGAACATCATGATACATCTTTATGTGTAAATATGAACAATTAAGGGAAGCTCACTACCTATTCGAGGAAAATCAACACTTGGAGCAAATGGATCCCGCTGAAACATAATAAATGCCAAAAGAGAATTTTTTAAGGTCTCATTAGCAATTTCAATGAGATTTGAACATTAATGAAAAGGATGCTGTAATAAAAATGTAAAATTGTAAAGGAGATAGTTCTTGAATATTAAAAAAAACCCTCAAAATATGATTTTGAGAAATGAACAAATCTCAAGAGAGAAACAGAATTTTAAAAAATGGTTAGAATTTAATATACAGCATTTAAAATTAGATGAACAGGGAGTTTTTTTCAAGACTGCAGTAGAAAATATAAAAGAAATAAATTATAAATGACATGAATATACATGAGATATAATAATCTTAAAAGATACAGATAGAAAAAATGGTAGAAAGTAGTTTGAAAAAAGAAAAACTAAATGAGGAATAATAAAACGTTCCTGTTCTAAAGAATAACTTGGGTTTCCATACTACAAAGTCTTCTTCCTTTCAAAGATAACTGAATTTGCCTGTTCGTTTATTCATTAGTTCACTTATTTCATGTAATAATTGATTTAACTAACATTTACTGAGAAATAATGCTTAAGAGTACTAGGTATATAAATTTTTAAAAAGTATAGTTCTTGCTTCCAAGTTCATGCTGTTGCAAGGTTATCACACAATTATATATGTGAAAATGTGTATTTCAGAGGTGAACATCTAGCTCAATAAATGTTTATTTTCTTTTTTTTTTTATTATATGCCATATGATCTCTTCTTTATTTTGAAGATGTGATAAGTGTATTTTGGTTTTTATGCTTTTGAGGACTAGTTTCAAGGAATCAAGTTTTATCTGCAATGTATTGTTGGTAACATCTTACCTAATTTTACAATAAGCAATGTTATTCCATTTTCTTTCTTCAACATATGAATATATTTCTACTTGAAATATATTTGCATTGAAAAATAAGTTCCTCACTTCTTTTTTATTAATTAAAAAAATAAATATCTGCCTTCATTGATCATGGTATTTTAGAATATATTTAAAATTTTTTATTTAATTTTATTTAGAATTGTGTGGATAGTATGAATAGATGTCTCTCTCTCTATATATTTGTTGCTCTATTACCTCTTCCTAAAATTATTTAATTCATGTCCATTTTCTCAAAAATTAAAATATTTCAAGAATAGGGGCACGTTTTTTCTTAGTAAGTTTCCTGGTGCTTAGTAATTAGTGTGGGTCAATCTCAACTATTTATGGTGACTGCCTGACTTTGTAATATGTTTGTATGTCCAATCTATGCTAATCAACTTTGTGCAGAGGACAATTCATTTAGAGGTAAACATTTTCATATGTCATTATCAATGTCTTTCAAGAGTGAATTCTCCTCTGAAAATTTTCAGTGAAACTCTTATTAGTGTTTAGATTTCAGAAATTTTTACTAGATGTCAAAAATGAAGATAAAACAAATAATTAACTTTCACAAAGGCAATATCTCTATCTGCTAGAAGTTTGTATTATAAAATTGATACTTTACAAATGCAACCTTTCTAAAACACATTTAAAAATTGTTATGCTCATATATAAATAACTTTAAAAATATTTCTACATGTGCTCAAAAACTGATAGGCATATATTTTAATTGCCAAACATATATATTTATTTGCCTAAAGTGTTATAACTCCATTTTATGATTTGTTAAGCCCATGGATATATGTTTTCCCTTATGAAAATATACATTCTCTTCTAAAAGAGGTGACTATCCCAGATTGAAAAAGAATTATAAGCAATACAATATAAATGTGAAGTACTGTATGTTTTAAGCAGTGTAACTGAAGGAAATGTTGGGATTTTCCAGGATGTGCTGACAGCTGTCAAATGGAACTAACACGTATCAGTGATGCCATCCCAAGAAAAGGGCATGATGATTAAAGCTGAAGGTGGGAGGAGGATGTCAATGGTACAGAAATAGAACTTCTTGGCTAATCTTGAGCACTCCGTATACAATATAGCAAAATAAATTTTATTAATTTTATTTATATAAGTAGATTAGCCATGATTGTAATAACTTAGAATCTGCTAAATGTTAATAGCCACGGAGGAAAGAACTCAAAATGAATCGTTAAATTTATAAGTGGGGAAAACATACTCATATCATTAATCTGTCAAAATAAAACTTTAACTACTTATCAAAGAAAATAACATAATGTTGAGGTTAAGGTCATGAACTTCAAGGGTAAATGGCTGGGGTTTGAATCTAGGCTCCTCCATACAGAATAGTGATCATTGGAATATTACTTCTTTAACCTCTATTTTTTCACAGATAGACTTGAAATACTGATAGGCTCCACCTCAAATGATTGTGAGTTGAAAATCATATTTTAAGGTTTTTAACATGTGGTTGGCACATAGATCTATATAAAATTTTTTTTGAGAAAAAAAGGTCTATAAATAAAAGATGTGCAGACATCCATCAGAACTAAACTCTTTTAGGACAAGCGTGATAAGATATAATATCTAAAGTGAAACATAACATACAAACTCATACCAATAATTTTATTAAGTCAAGATCTTGGGTAGGTTGTGAAAAGTAGTGCTGAGAAGTACTATCTTTGCAACCAGAAGAATCCGAGATTAAATTTAGCCACCCATTCTTTAACATTTGTGAAATCATAAGAAAATTACATAGATATTCTAATCTTCCACTTCTTAATTCTGTAAAATAAGTATGATATTCTTATAAGGCTATTATACAAGGAAATACCTTAGGTAACATAGTTCAGTGCTTGGTATATTCTCTTATGCCCTCATAGGTTGTTTCGAACTTCCCTTTGAATTCAACAATTTTAAAACATGGGTAGAATATATTTTTAAAAATCTGTTTGAAGATATTAGAATGCTATTAGAGTTAAAGAAAAAATATTCTGACACTTGTTTTAAAAAGTAATGAAGATTTTATTCAAGACTATAACAATTGGGTGTTAAGATCATTGCAACAGGGAAGAGAGATTGCATTCAATTAAAAAACAAGTGCAGATTTATAATCAACAGAGCAGATTAAGGAAGGGGAGGCAATCAGTGGAAAGAAAATTGCTAAAAGATGACATCAAGGGTAGGGGGATTTTTGCTGAACTGGCCTCACAGGATTCTTGCTAAAGGCAGGCCAAGGCCTTATACATTAGAAGTGAGGGATGAAAAACTTGTTCAGATGTCAAAAATGATCAAATATCAAGTTTGGAAGGATACTTTGCTAAGACTGGCTTAGGTAGGCTCAGGAAGAAAGAGACGTAGTTGAAAAGAAGGCTCAGAGGAGCTTGTTTACTGTTTGGTAAAGGAAAGAGTCTATCGTCAGGCAATAAACACCTGCTGAGCAAAGATACAGAAGAGGACAAAAGCCAAGAGAAGTGGGCCTACCATTTAGTGCCATGTTTCTGTTAAAGAGATTGACAATAAAATAAAACATAAGGAGGCAGGGTGAAAAGTTGAGCAGAGCTTCCAAAAGATTCATGTGAATGGTTTGGCAAAAATTAAAGTTTAAAGTCTTCTAATTTCAAATTCAAAGATGAAGGGACCTTGCAAATATTTCAGACTTTTTCTTGAAACCTCTTAGAATGATCTATGTTAGAAATTAGTATGAACTGGAGTAGACCATCTTTTACTAGGACTGATAGTAAACATATCTAGTCTTTAAATATGTTGTTTTTCTGATTGGATTTTGTGATATGCTCTTATTTTTGAAGCAGAATTAAGTCTTCTCTTTGAAAGGTAAAATCTAAGACTTCCATTTTCAGATCTGACATGCAAAGAGATTACAGGGCAAACCGCCATACTTATATCTGAAGAAACAGGAAGATACAGAGAATCACAGCCAAGATCTGCTTGTAAGATCTGGAGAAGTTGGAGGAGGCATAAACTGATAGGAACATTTAAATGGCAATTTTGATGCATTACTAGAGCTGAAGCGTGGGAAACTACCAAGAGGTATTTTAGAGGTAGAGCTACCCAATACTTTCATAGGTTTTATCTCTAGGAACCCCACTAGGTTCTCTTGGTGAAGATCCAAGAAAAATCTTCTAGGGGCTCTAACAGGAAGAAGGGAAATGTAATCATTTTGAAATATAGTCATAGTGCTTTCCATAATAAAGGCTTACTATCCAGGGAAAAAGACTTTATCGGATTGTACCTTCCTAGATGAAAGGTCATTTATCAAATTCTAGCCTTCTCTAGCCTTTTCATATCACATAAATGGCAGGGTGGAGCTAAGAAACACTTGTCAAGGCCCAGGGGCATGGGTACATTAAAAGACTGAGATATAAAAATAGAAAATGCTTCCATTCCCGGACATCTACCATCACATCAGCAAAGTCCCAGTATAACAGCAAGGGATCATAGCTTAAAGAGTTGCAAAGTACAAGCTGTATTTAAAGAATAAGGAAATACAAAGACAAAAAGAGAGAGGAAAACAAGGACACCGAGACATTAGAAAAAAATTTAAAGTCTTGGGCACCAACAGCTAGAGCAAACATTAAAGAAGGCTAACTCAGCCAGATTAACATAAAATCTCATACTAAAGGACTTACATCTAAGTTCACATGACTTGATATATCATATACAGATTTTAGCAGAAAATTAGAAGGCATTCTAAAAAATAAGAAAAACCAGTCTGAAGAGGAAGACAATATCAGAACCAAACTCAGATATTACACTGCGGACCCTGAGAAGGAAGATTCATTTGATGTAAATCCCGAGGAAAAATTTATCTCCTCAGATGGACATGGGATAGCCAAACATAGCCCAAATTTTATAAATAATACAAGCCTAGAGGCCATTTGCTGACATGAGCTTCTCATGTACTTCGTATTTGGGGAGGAACTTCAGGCCGAACCCTCAGCTTCCCCCACACTGCCCTGCTTGTTTATTGCGTCTGAGTCAACAGCTGGCAGGGAAACTCTGGTTTCAGCTTTCTACCAAAAGACTGAGACCTGCTTTGTCCAAACAGAATTGTACCCTTCTTTGCATTGATATCAAACGATCACACTTGCACAGTTTGGAAACCTCATTTACATAAAATGGACCTAATTGAGAACCTTGGTAGGACCATTCACTATGAAAGATAGCCTTTGACTCAGTTGAGCACGATTTAAGTTGCTATTTGACTCTATGTCTTCCAGGCTACAGCTTCTTTTTACTCAAACGGTTTAGATTCTTTATTATAATCTAAAATTCATTTTAGTTTACAACATAGAATTTGGAATTATCAGACAGGAAATTTAAAATAACTATAATTAACCTTAATAAATATCTTAAAGTTATATATATTAAGGAAAAAGCATATGACATGAAAGAAAAGATGGATGATATAAGCAGAGAGATGGAAACTCTAGGAGAAAATCACAATGAATGCTCGAAATAAAAAATACTGTAACAGAAATGAAGCATGCTGCCTCCTCAGGTAGATTTGGCACTGCTAAGGAAAGAATCAAAGAGCTTGGAAATATATCAGTAGAAAATCCCAAAGTGCAATTCAAGGGGAAAGGAACATAATTTTAAAAAAGGAGAAGGTGGTTACAACTTTAACAAATCTTTTTGGAGGGCACAATTCGACCCATAACACTTGGTTATAAAGTACCTGCATTATGCCTGAAGTGATACAGTGCTATTTGAAAAAAGATCTGGATTAAGTTATAAATGTATATTGCAAATTCAAAGGCAACTACAAAATTTTTTCAAGTGTAATTAAATAGCTAATTTAGAAGACAGAGACTAATCATATAAAATGTTTATTTAAAACCAGAGAAGGCAGAAAGAAAAGAAAAGAGAGAAAAAAAAAAAAGATTAAGAGCAACAAATAGAAAACAGTTACAAATATTGTTGATATTAATCCAACTATATCAATAATCACTTTGTATGTAAATGATCTAAAAACACCAATTAAAAGATAGAGATTGTCAGAGTAGGGAGAAAAAAAGACCCAACTATATGTTATCAAAAATAAACTATTTTAAGTATAAAAATTTGAATGTTAAAAGATATACTGTATCAATACTAGTCAAAAGAAAGCCAGAATACTTATATTAATTTCAGATAAAGCAGATTTCAAACAAGGAGAATATTAAAGGTTAAATAGGGGCATCAGATAATGATATAGCAGTCAACTGCCTAAGAAGACATAAAAATCTTTAATGTGTGTATACCTAACAGTGCAAAACCATATTATAGCTAGAGAATTCAACACTTCTGTATCGGTAAATTCTAGATCAAGCAGGCAGAAAATCACTAAGGATATAGTTTACCTGAACAGCACTATCAATCAACTTGATCTAATTAACATTTATAGACTATTCCAACAAAAGCAGAATATATATTCTTCTCAAGATCACATGGGACATTCAACAAGATAGACCACATCTGGTCCATAAAAAATATCACAGTAAATTGGAAGTATAGAAATCATTCAGGTATGTTCTCAGAGCACAATGGATTTATATTAGAAATCAATAGCAGAAACATACTTGTGAAATCTTCAAATATTTTGAGATTAAACACATGTATACATAACGCTTTGGTCAAAGAAGTCTCGAGAAATTAAAAAATATTTTGAACTAAATAAAAAAGAAAATACAATTTATCAAAATTTGTAGAATGCAGCAAGCAATGATTAGAGGGAAATTTATAGCCGTAACCCATGCATTAGAAGAGAAGAAAGATCTAAAATCAATAATCTGAGCTTCTATATTTGGAAAACATAGAGAATTTTAAACATAAAGCAAGCAGGAAAAATTAATAATTAAAAATAGAGCAGAAATCAGTGTAATTGAAATAAGGAAAACAATAGAGAAAAGTAACAAAACCAAAAACTGTTTCTTTGGAGAGATTGATAAAAATAATAAACTTCTAGGCACTTTAACAAAGTAAAAAGAAAAGAAGAAACAATTACCAATATCAGAAATGAAAGAAGGGTCATCCCATGGACATTAAAAGGATAATAAAGACATACTATAAATAACTCTATACCAACTAATTGGATTACTTAGATGTAATAGGTCAATTCTTTGGAAGACTCAAACTACAAAACTCTAAAAAGAAGAAATAAATCATTCAAATAGGCCTATATCTATTAAAGAAATAATAACCTCTCCCTCGCACTCCCCCACACCTCACCCCCGAAAAGAGTGCCCGGCCCAGTTTTCACTGGTGAATTTCACCAAAAATTTAAGGATAAAATAACAATTATCTACAATCTATTTCAGAAGACAGAAGCAGAGAGAACACTTCCTTTCTCATTCAATGTGACTGGCAGTATCCTCATATCAAAAATGAGGTAAATATATTACACAAAACGTATACTACAGACCAATATTTCTCATGCACATAGATACAAAAATTCTTAACATAATGCTAGCAAATCGAATCCAGCAATGCATAAAAATAATTATACACTATGACCAAGTGAGATTTATTCCAGGTGTGCAAGACTGGTTCAACATTCAAAAATCAAATAATGTAATCCATCACATCAATAGGCTAAAAAAGGAAAACCATACAATCAATCAATTGATGTAGAAAACACACTCGATAAAAATCATATATTCATGCACGATAAACTGTCTCAGTAAACTAGATAAAGAGGAGAACTTCCTAAAATTTATGTACCCAAAACCAGCTAACTTAATGCTTAATGATAAAAATTAATGCTTTTCTCTTAAAATTAGGAACAAAGCAAGGATGTCTCCTTTGTCCTCTCTTAGTCAAGACTGCACTGGAAGTCCTAGCTAGTGCAATAAGAGAGGAAAAAAAGGTAAACAATACACAAGTTGAGAAAGAAGAAATAAAACTGGTTTTGTTCACAGGTGATAATATTGTATATGTAGAGATCTCTAATAATTGACAAAAAGAATCCCCCAAACAAAACAAAAACAACTCCTGAAATTAATAAGCAATTATAGCAAGGCTTCAGGATATAAGGTTAACATACAAAAGTCAATTTCTTTCCCATATAAGAGCAATGAACATTTGGAATTTGAAATTTAAAAAATAATACTATTTATATTAGTACCCTACCGAAGATGAAATACCAAGATATAAACCTATTGGAAAGCTTGAATAATATCTATACATGAAAAACTATAAAATTTTATCACAGATATCAAAGAAAATCTAAATAATTGGAGAGATATTCCATGTCCAAGGATTGAAAGAATAAGTATATTAACCTAATTAAAATAAATATATTAATCTAGTTAAAAATGTCAAAACGACCTAATTAAAATGTCAATTCTTTCTAATTTGATTTATAGTCAACATAATTCCTATAAAAATTCCTGGTAATTTGTAGATATTGACAAACTGGGCTAAAGTTTATATGAAAAGGCAAAGATATAGAATACTGAAGAAAAACGAAGTTGGAGGAGTGCCACTACCCCACTTTAACTTTACTATAAAACAATAATGATCATGGCAGCATGATACTGGGGAAAAAAAATAGATACATATATCATTGGAACAGAATATAGAGCCCAGATATAGAGTCCTACAAGTGTAGTCAACCGATCTTTAACAAAGAAATAAAGGAAATTTAATACAGAAAGGATAATTTTTTTAGCAAATGATGCTGGGATAATTGGACATTGATATGCAAAAAGTGAACTTAAACCAAAAGTCTTTAAACTTTCACAAAAATTAGTCCATGTTGGATCATAAACCTAAATGTAATAGGCAAAACTTCTAGAATGCAGCACAAGAAAAAGTTTAGGTAACTTAGGCTTTGTACATGAGTTTTTAAATATAATATCGGAACCACAGTCTATGAAAGAAAAAAATTGATGTTTTAATATTAAAAACATTTGTTTTTAATAAAAACATAAAGTGTGAAAGACATAAAAGTGTGAAAGACATAAAAGTGTGAAAAACATAAAAGTATGAAAGACACTTTTATGATTAAAAAAAGACAAGCTGCAGATTGGAAAACTATTTGTAAAGCACATAAGGATTTATATTCAAAATATATAAAAAATTCTCAAAACTCAACAATAATAAAACAACCTAATTAAAATATAGTCAAAAGACCTGTGAAGACACTTCAATATAAAGATATACAGATGGTAAAAAAATTATGAAACGATTCAATATCATGTGTTATTAGAGAATTGCGAATTAAAAAATAGCATTCACTCATTAATGAATACAAAAAGGTACAACCTCTTTGGAAGACTGATTGGCAGTTTCTTACAAAGCTAAACATATTCTTAAGGTAAGATACAGCAATTGTGCTTTTCTAGGTATTTACTCAATTAATTTGAAAACTTTTGTCCTTGTGAAAACTTGCACATAAATGTTTATAGAAGTTTTTTTCAGAACTGCCCCAAAGTGAAAGCAACCAAGATGTCCTTCAATGGTGAATGGATAAACAAACTATAGAGCAGTAATCCCCAACCTTTTTGGCACCAGGGACGGGTGCTCCTATAAGAATCTAATGCCTGATGATCTGAGGTGGAGCTGAGGCAGTGATGTTAGTGCTGGGGAGCTGCTGCCAACACAGACTGAGCTTCGAAGCTTTGCTCACTCATCCCCTGCTGTGTGGTCTGGTTCCTAACAGGCCACAGACCAGTACCAGTCCATAGCCCAGGTGTTGGGGACCCCAGCTATAGAGCATCCATGCAATTTAATATTATTTAGCAGTAAAAACATTGCTATCAAGCCACAAAATGACATAGCTAAACCTTAAATGCATGTTAAGAGAAAAAAGGCCAGTTTGAAAAAGGCTGCATACTCTATGGCTCAAATTATATGATATTCTGGAAAAGGCAAAACTTTAGAAACAAAAAGATTAGTGGATGAAAATGTTCTGGGGGGTGAGTGAGACTTTAATAGGTAAAACACAGGGGGCATTTTAGGGAAGTGAAAATATTCTGTAAAATACTGTAATGGTTTATATAACATTTTGCACTTATCAAAACCCATGTAAAGTTACAGCCATAAACAAAATCTTAAGGTATGCAAATTTTAAAAAACAATAATTTAAGGGGCAGGGGTAGAATGAGGAATCCCAAGAAGGAATGAAAACTGTGAGAAGACCATCTAACTGTATTACAAATGTGTGAAACAACCGCACTGAAGCACGGAGGAAAATTTATAGTGTTAAAAGCATATATTTAAAAAGAATAAAGACCGAAAATCAACGATCTTATTATGTATCTCAAAAAATAAGGAAAAAATAGCAAGCCAAACACACACACACAAAAAGTAGAAAGAAAAGAATACTAATGGAACTAACAAACATTTATTGATATTGTTTAGAGAAAGACATTGACAGAAAGAGAGAGAGAGCGAGAGAGCGCACACAAATGCCATACATAAGGGATAATATATAAAGGTTGAAAAAAGAGACAAACCTACAATTCCTACATATACTAAAACAATATTAAGAGGATAATAAGAAGTAATACGTCTAAAATTTTAGATAAAATGGAAAAATTCCTACAAAACATAAATGATCAAAGGTGACAGAAAACAGATGGAAAATATGAATACTTTTATATCTAGTCAAACTAAATTCATCATTATATTTACATATATTTACACACGATATCTGACCAAATTATGTTTATTCCAGGAATGCAAGTCTAGTTTAAAATTTGAAAAAAAACAGTTAATGTAATTTACTAGATTAAGTAAAAAAATGTGTATGCTTATCTCAAAAGTTTAGAAAGCATTTATTTGATAGGAAGAATTCATGATAAAAATGAAGGTGAAGTAGAAAAAAAAAGGAAACTTTCACAGTGTCATACAATTTTAAGAATGGCCATCAATGACCCTTGTCCTTATACAATATACTCTCTTTTGCATGTGAGTGGAATCTGTGAATTCGATAATTTGTTACTTTAGTGATCATGTTACATTATATGGCAAAATAGTGGAGCCTAACCTAATATAATCACAAGGAGCCCTTTAAAAACAGTTTCCTCCAGCTGATAGAAAAAAAAGGAAGTCAGCAAGGATCAAAGGTGTCCTTAATAGGAGCTATGGCTGGCATTAAGCAAGAAAAGGGAACTTCTGTCACAGTGAATTCAATTCTGCAACCTGATTGAATCTGGAAGTGGATTCTTCCCCAGAACCTCTAAGAGCCCCCTTAACCAATCCCTTGATTTTGACCTTGTAAGACCGTAAGCAGAGAACCTAGCTGAAGACAACTGGATTTCCGACCTACAGAACAGGGGGCTAATAAAATCTGTTTTGAGCCAGGAAATTTCTGATAATTTGTTATGTATCAATAGAAAACAAATGTACCTAGTATGATAAACTGTGCTCCCCTCAAATAAGAGAATAAAAATCCCTACAGCCTACAACAAAATTAAAAGTGAAATAGTTTTGACTTTGATGCTAGGACTTAAACAAAAATTGTCCAATATCACCATTTCTAATTAACGTGTTTTCTAGAGGTCCTAGCCAGTATGATAAGGGAAGATAAATAAATATGTAGACAGAAAAAGAATTTTAAAAAATGTCATTTTTTCATAGGTATGATTTTAAGCATAAAATCAACCATTAAAATGAATACATGTACTTAATATGCTCCCTGAACTCAAGGTCATTATACAAAAATTATAGTTCCTATATTAGCAACGAACACTGAGAAAATGAATATAAAACATACCATTCAAAGTAGTAGTCATCAAAGACTAGCCATCAAAAATTTACTCTATTTAGGCAGAAATCTGTTCATAAACTGTCTCGTCTCTCAAAGGATGGCATTTGCTATATTGCTGAATTTTTCTAAAGTTTAGAACTTTATAATCTTGGTACCTTCAGTCACTTAGGTCTTAACTGAGGAATCCTTCTTGAATACATAAAACCTTTAAATTTCCATTTCACATTTGAGCCCTGTGTTTCTGGAATCTCTGTATTCAACTAAAGATGAGCAAATCTCCCTCACAAGATTTTGTGGATAGGTACTTTTTAGCCTGTAAACAGTGACTGCCACCAGTGCTTCTTGTTGTGATTGCTTGAGCTCTTGTTTCTCAAGTCAGACAATTATTTAGAATCACTGGGGTCGCTGTGCTAAACCCTCATCTTCTTTATGGACAGGGATGGATATATTTTTAAAACTTTCCATGGGATTCTAATGCACCTCCAGGGCTGAGAATTGCTTGCTTAGGCCTATAAAACAGAAGTTCTTAACTATCGCTGCACATTAGAATTACCTGGAGAGCTTTTAAATGGCACTGATGACTAGGTCCTACCCCAAATTAATTAAATCAGCATCTCTGGAGGAGATGTCTGTGATAGCACTGGTTTTAAAAGCTCTCTAGGTGATTCCTGTGTGCTGTCAGGATTGAGACCTAAACATAAAATCTACTGCTTAGGAAGTATTTTCACTCATCATCACATCTGTTTCAGTTGGAAAATCACCCTTTCCAGGTTCCTCAACTGAGGTTAATGTTCTCAGAAGCTAGTAAAAATCCACACCACTGGTGTCTCTTCCTGAAGATGCTGGCTTTCCTCACATTTTGAACAGACTACATACGGGTCAGCATTTCTTTCTGCTATTTCTTTTCCTGAAGTGGTAGGATAGTGTTTTCCATTTAACTACTATTTCTATATTACTTTCAAGAGATTCAGTACTTTCTAACATCTTAACCGTCTTATACAGTTCCCTAAATTTTGTTTTATATTATCATTTAGTGAAAAAAGAGGTGTCAAAAAGTTTTGAGTCTAATTAAAGCATCCGTGGCTGAGTCAAATCTTGTGTTCTTTTTTGAATTGCATAATTCCATGCAGGAGATATAGTTCCTGCCATCAGGAATACTTAACTCAGAATTGGAAGTAATCGGTCATTGTCCTTCCTGGCCCTCTTATTTTCCTAGATCACGCCTTAAGGCTTAATTCCAGAAAATTTTAAATGACGGTAAATCTTCACTTTACTACGGCTGTGTTACTTTGAAGCTCCAATAATGACACTTTGTTGCTGTTGTTGTCATCGTTGTTTTTCTTCTCCACTGGTCTTCCCGGCCTTCGCATTTAAAATCTTGCACATTTTCTGCAACCACTTTGTAAAGACAAACTTGTATGGGGTAGCTCCTCAATTGCTCTTACTCTAAATTCTCCTTGTGTCTGAGGCTCCCTGTGAATACTTTCTTAGATCCTGGCAAACTCTGGGGGATTATTTCTGATTTGGCTTCTCTTCCGTTGGATTTTTCTGGTTTTCTATCAATTTTACTGATGTAATAGCAACTGAACATTCCTTCCCCTTATAGATATCTTATTTTAAGAGAACTTAGAACTGAGTGTATCTTTCTTTTTCTATATGTCTATCTTGGCCTTTAAGGTACATATTTTTTTTCTTCATAACTATCTAATTTTTATTGTAATAAGTGAAACTTTCTTCTAAGGAAAATTCCCTTCCTACCTCGAGGTTAATGTCTGTTTAATTCAGTTTTCGTCCTTTTACCACTTTGGTCTGAAAGCAAAGCTGAGCTATATTTCATCACTTTTAAAAAACTACACTTTATTTCTTATAAAGTTTCAAGTTCACAGCAAAATTGAACAGAAAGTACAAAGACTTTACATATACCCTCTCTGCTCCCACACATACACAGCCTCCCAGATTATCAACATCCTTCACCAGAATAGGTACATTTGTTACAATTGGTAGACCTGCACTGACACATTATTATCACTTAGAGTCCAGAGTTTAACATTAGGATTTGCTCTTGGTGCTTTTTATTCTATAGGTTTGGACAAAATTATAGTGACATGTATTCACACCTTTATAGTATCATATGAGTAGTTTCATTGCTTTAAAAATCCTCTGTGCTCTGCCTATTTAACTCTCCCTCTCCCCACCCCCTGATAATCACTGATCTTTTTACTTATCTCTGTAGTTTCACCTTTTCTGAAATGTCTTTTATTTGGAATCATATGGCACGTCACCTTTTTAGATTGACTTCTTTCACTAAGTAGTAGGCATTTAAAGTTCCTCTGTGTCTTTTCACGCCTTGATAGCTCATTTCTTTTTAAAGCTGAATGATATTGCATTGTCTGAATGTGCCACAGTTTATTTATTTGTTCACTTACTGAAGGACATCTTGGTTGTTTTCAATTTTTGGCAATTATGAATAAAGTTGCTATAAGTACTCTTGTGCAGGTTTTTTTGTGGACATGTTTTTAACTCCTTTAGGTAAATCCTAAGAGGTGTGATTGCTGGATTTTAGGTAAGGGTATATAAGGTAGTTTTATAAGAAATTGTCAAACTGTCTTCCAAAGTGGCTGTACCTTTTGCTTTCTCACCTGCAATGAATGAATGTCCCTGTTTCTCCACATCACCAACAGCATTTGGTATTGTCAGTATTCAAGATTTTGGACATTCTAATAGGTGCATAGTGGTATTTCATTATTGTTTTTCTACATTTTCAAATACCATTCACTTTTTTTTAAGTTCATGTGCAACCTTGACTTCAGTGCTTCAAGAACAGGCTTTTTAACTGGTTCTTGGTCTTTATATCTGCAATATTTTAAATGAGTTGGTTTTCTGCTCCAATAAGAGAAGATGGTGTGTTCCATTTTCAACACGGTCTCCTTTTACTTTTTGTTGACTTATAAAATCTACTCTCTTGCTATGACTGACTCAACTAAAACCTATAGTTAGAGCATATGTAATTTAGTCATCTTGAGCCAGGTTTGGAACATCTAGAGCAAACAACCTTTAAGAGCTTATAAAAAGTCATCTGAGTTAAAGAATTTAGCCCTTTCTCGGATTTCTCCTTTGGAACTGAATATAGTTTAGAATATATTTGCAAAAATCAGGACTGGGGACAGCCTCTCTCTCTCTCTCTCTCTCTCTCTCTCTCTCTCACACACACACACACACACACACACACACACACACACAAGTTAGTTTTTTGCGAAGAAATAAATCTTAGTTGCTAGTCTGAAGACCAGCCTGAATATCAGGTTGAAAACTCAGGGGAAAAAACCAGAAAATTTGTTTTGCCTCCTAATTTCTAAGAGGTCTATATGAGAAAAGACTCTTTCTTTAATTCAATACCTGCTTAGAAATGTTGGGCCAGTGTAAGTCAAGGGAAAGCTACCAAAGTCTCCCCTTTATCATCTAAAGCTTGAGTTTTTGCTGATTTTTACTGGTCTGCCTTTGTCAGGCTAGTGAGGCCTGCTATGGCTAAATTTATCTTGTCGATGCCCTAAGACCTCTTAGAATTTGCTAAGGCCCAGCATGCTGGCATAAGGCTAACTAGCTCACTTAAACCAACCACTAGCCAGTAGACCAAGCTAAAATTTTATTAATGAAAAAATCCCAGAACACCAAGGTCTTAAAGTGATATTTCTAGGACACAGAAGTTAGTACTAAACTACAATAGCTGGTAGACCAGGTCAGGGTTTTAAATAAAGTAATTCATAGGAGACCTAGCACTTAAAATCTTCTTAGATAGCAGTTAATAGCCAACTTTAAAAACCATCTACATGGAACAATTTAAACTGCTCAAAACCACCCAGTTTCAACTAGAAGATACATATTATTGTGCTTCCAAAATTTCACATCCTTACCAAATCTCACTTTTAAACCCAATGAACCAGATCATTTCATTTTCCTGATAAGAAGGTACCTCTACAACCCGTGTAGCCTGCTTCCTACAGGACAAGGCTGACCTTTTAAAATATAAGGCACAAAGGAAGAAAGCAGAATATATGCTCTCTGATTTCTATAGGTTTCTAAGTGGCAGAGACAGAAGTGACTAAACCAGAAAAGTCCATGCCCTCTCCCAAATCCTTCCCAAAAGGAGGAGGAGGGAGGGAGTAAAATTGACCAGACATTTTACCATAATAATGGAGCTAATTTTGCAAGAAAGACTCATAGGAGGAGGAAAGGAGCATTTGCTCTCTGCATTATGTAACACGATCCGCTCCCCCCCCCCAAAAAAGAACATAATAATGAGCTAAAGGACAACTTAAAAGTTTCTCAGAATTATGCTTCACATGCTCACTCATTTAATTGCCAGGTTGAACAATTTTCTAGTAATAGGTTTTGACCATAAAAAAATTAGTAAATTAAAAATGTTTAAGTAAATAAATCTGAGACCAGCTCATAATAGAAGAAACTGTTACTCTAAAAAATATAGGCTAGTTCTTGCACTAAGCTGAAAAACATTTCTCTCAGGATTAGAAAGCCCAGTTTAGATCTGAGAATAGAATGAGGAAGGCCTAACAGGAAAGAATGTGGTTCTCAGACTAGGGTTTTATGGGCGAGAGAATAACAATAAAGAAGCTCTAGAAAAATTTACATAATTCTTAAACATATGATACGCAGGGAGTTTTGTCTACAAACAAGTTTCATTTTCATACTTCTAAGGAGCATAATTTTTTTTTTTTTTTTTTTTAGCTCGGCTGCCTCCATTTTCTCACTAATTCAGCAATATTTGAGAGACTCTTAAGTCTATCCTGTGTGTATACTAAGGAGCCCAGTCTTTCCATGTTATCTCTTTAAATTTAGCTTTTGTAATCTATATGCACCTGAATTCTCTTGGGGTTTTAATCAGTTTGAACAGGAGGTAAAAAATGATGACTCATCCAAGAGGACTTCATAAACTAAAAAGGGTAGATTAGGTATAACATTTAGACTGTGGGCTTCCACTAAAATTGAGATGATAGAAAAGAAAGAAAGTTTAAACATGAAAGTATAGACAAAAACATTCCAGGCAAATGTAAACAAAATAAAAGCAAATGACACTACTAATATAAGATATAACAGAATTCAAGGACAAAATTGTTAAACAGGACAAAGCTTTTTATTATATAATGATAAAAAGTTCAAGCTGAGAATAAGCTGTAATTATAAAACTTTATGCACAAATCAACATACCAGACAAGTTTATAAACTCCTAGGAACACAAAGAAGACCATGAAACTTTTTTTTTAATTTATAGTGGGTAATAGCAATATAATGCCTCTTTCACAATTTGACAGATCACGTTGACAAAAACAAAAACAAAAACCCTAGACAAATTAAATAATCAGTAATTTTGTTTTAATAGATATACATAGATGTTTGTACTCAAGAAATAAAGCTTGCTTTTGTTTTCAGAACACTTAACAAAATTTGATTATATTTGTCAGGAAAAAATTATAAATCAAAAGACATTATTTTGTGAAAATTTATGGAGTACATTTGGAATAAAATGATGATTTCTTGGTAAAATAAAAAGAAATTGGTGCAAAAAGGGAAGATACTGTGAGAGAATAATAACTATGAAAAAGACTAAAAAATAAAGAGAAACAGGATTTTAAAGCTAAATTCTATTTAAATCTTAAAAACAATATGCCATATGCCATTTAACTAGTCTAGATTATAGCAAAATATAGAAAATGCTTTAATTTATGCTAGAATCCTTAGATAACCTTAATACCAAGTCTGAGAGCTACTGTACAAAACTCTTAGCAGAGATAGAGCAATTATTCTTTATAAAATAAGAGCAAAGCAAATCTGAATGTATAGTAAGAAAACTAACAGTGACAAAGTACAAAACTAAGGTTGGTTCACTGCTTTGTAGAGTATCAAAATAACTCATGTCATCAATTTGCCAAAAAATAAAAAATATATATATGATTGTATCAATAGATGTTGAGAAGACACTGGTAAAATTCAACATTTATTTCTAATTAAAGCTCTACATAAAGTAGGGAAAGAAGAACTACTTAAAGATTTTCTAACAAAAATCAAGAGCTAATATATTAAATTGTGAAAAGGTAATCTATTAAAATAAGGAATAAAACAGTAACACCCTTATGACTAATATTATCCAGCATTGTAAAGGTTCTATTTAATAAAATAATATAAAATTAAATAAACTGGATAAATACTGGATAGACAATATGATTTTAGCTCTAAATTACATAATTGTCATTTGATTCCGCCAAAGACACTGTACTAAAATATTTCAGAATTATAAAACCTGTAATATTTCCTTTATAAAAAATATAAAAGTAAAGATTAGTAGCTAAATTCTCTATACTGTTAATCACTTAGTAGGAGATGTCCATTTACAATAGTTTTTAAAAGTATTTGGATTAAGTTAACTAAAAAAGCATAGACATGATAAATTCTCACAGCAGGAAATAAATAGAACTTCCAAAATAGAGTGATATAATGGATCTCTAAAAGATTGTTTCTTAAAGTTGTGAAAATTTATAAATTGATATATAGTTAATACAATTCCAGTCAGTACCCTGATGGTATATTTTAGATTTGAACATCTAAGCTGCTGAAATAACCAAAAATAATTTACAAATATATAGTGGAAGTGATTTATAAAATATTATAACTTACTATACAGATGTTTATAAACAGTAGTAGAACAAAATAACTTCTAACCTTCAATTGGAACTTAGGGAATATTTTAATTTGGTGAGAGTGAATGATTTCTGGTTATAACAGTGTCAAACTTTGTGTCCACAACAAAGACAAAGAAAGAATAGATGAAATATAATCTGGGAAAACTAAGGAACATGGCTTTGCTCAAAACTTAACAAGTAACTCTATTGGAAATTGAAAAGAAAATGGTGTAGAAATGGGAATAAAATTACAGGACTCTTTAGCTCCATGTCAGAAGCCAGCGAAGGTGGCTGAAAGTTCCACTGCACAGGGTGTGGGACCAAATGCCCAACAGAACTGGAATTAAGAAAACCTTAGAAGATTAGATATGTTTGGACATAGTTGATAAGAAGATTATTTAATAAATGTCTTGGTATAAGTGTCTTGCTTGATGAAAGAAAACAAATACAGACATCTTTTTTATACCACAAATGAACATAAATTTCAAGTGCATTGGAGTTTTAAAATTTAAGTTACATATCTTAGGAATTTTAAAAGTATATTTAGAAGAAAAAATTGAGAATATTTGTATTGTCTTCTGGTATGGAGAGCTGCAGGACTGAAACACATAGGCTATAAGGAAATTATATACATATATATCTATAAATACATCAAATAATATTTTATATTAAAATATGTGAAGTCAAAAGTGCAAAGAAACTATTTCTAACACTAATATACAATAGATTCTACAAACTGATAAGTAAAAGGCAAATAAAATAGAAGAGTGAGCAAAAGATATGAACAGATAAAAAGAAAGCCAGATGGGCAATAAAAATATTTCTTGATTGGCAGTAGGGAAAATGCAAATTATAACTACAATAAGAACATTTTTTTTTCATGTGCCATATTGGTTGAGTAGAAAAAAAATGATATCCAGTATTGAAGAGTATAATGGGTAATATACAGTCTTTTAGATTGCTGCTGAAAACATGAATGGTTACAACAGAAACAAAGCAGAAATGAAATCTAATAATGTCTATATAATTTAAAATATTTTTTTTTACCTAGAAATTTTACTCTTGGTAAAATACTAGTACATAAGGATTTAACACTTCTGTGTTTTGAGAATATCCTGGTGGAGGGAAGTGCTGTTCCTGGCACAGCTTTGGGAAAATAAGGGGAGAACCATATTTACCAAGACAATAGAATTAATCAGTAACTGTTAAGTTGTGTTAATTCTCTGTAAGGGTAATGACGGAATGAGAGATGTTAACTAGCAATTAATTGCTAAATTTAAAAAGGAGAAAGCCCAAGTGGTGGCTTATGAGGAATCACTCATCACCTGTTCTAGCAGGGCAGACATAATTGAAAGGCAGCTTGAACATCTAATTGTGAGAGTCTCAGAGCTCCTATTATTTGACCTCTCAGCCAAGCCAGGTCTGCTATGTCAGCATCAGGGCCATGGTAGGGAAAGCCTGGAATCCTATAGGCAGGAACTGAGATATCTGAAGGGATGCATCTGAGGATGTTGCCTCTGCAGTCCCTCCGGATCTCCAGGCCTGCAGATGTGGCCTACTTTTCTCTAATAAGAGCTAGCATAGAGAGTGCTGCAGAAGCCGCTCTCCTGCAAAGCCACAAGTGGTCCCCTCAGAAACTTCCCGCCTCTTCCCATGTTAATAAATAGGATTAAATTCCAGTATAACTGAACTGGTGACATACTGGCAGAGACTACTCATCTAAAGGATTATAATTACTAGCTGGCATGTACCAACAGGAGCCAGGGAAGGACTCTGAGACCAGATGTTGACAGTGCTTAATCAATGAACTGGAATATTGGGCTGGAAAGCAAAAATTCCTTGACTTGGTGACACTTCTCTGACAAGAGATTTAACACCCTAACAAGGACACCAGAGCATGAATTAAATTCATTACTTGATGGCTCTTAGAAACCTGGAATGACAATGACCAACTTCCAGCAAAATAAAAATGCCTAAATTTCTTTAGCAGAGCGTGAAGGAAGGAATATAAAGGCTGAAGGAAGAAAATGGTAATGCTTACTTATTAGGTCCAGCCAGATATATTAGATGAGGTCAGAAGATCCAGTAGAGGAGTATGCTCCATGAGAGGGTCCATTAGGAATGTGGTGATGAGAGAGGCACCAATATCACTAAGAAGTTCAGTGGTGGCTTTTCTTTGCTGGCCAGATGTGAGAGTAGGAGAGACATTCACACAGTTGAGCTCATGAACATCTGGTAAGTAAAGGGCCTTGAAGAAGTTGTTAGGTAGCTAGTCAGACATGAACGACAAGAGAGAACAAAGGAATTGGGACCCAGCATAGAGACAGCCCAAAGAACACCCCAATGGTGGTAGAATTCAGGGAATGCACATGCAAACGAGGAAAAGTTATTGCCTAGTTTAGTCAAGTGTCAATCAAAATGACCTCACCTGCCAATCACCTAGGAAGGCCTTTGGGATTACTCATCACAGCCCAAATATAAGGCAGACTTTCCCACTTCTGGGTCTTTTTTGCCCTTCTGGGCTCTCCTCCCTTTTGCCCTCTGAGCTCCCCTTTTTGCCCTTTTTTGCCCTTCTGGATTCTCTCTTTCTGGTGGCCTTTTGTGGCCTTTTTACCCTTTTGTTGCAATTTTGGCCCCTTTATGTTGGTTACAGCGCTGAGACCATGTGCCTCCTTGGGGCACACTTTGTCTTTCTCCATGCGCCTTCTTGGGGCAGTCTTTGTCTTTACAAAACATATTTTTAACAAAATTATTAAATCTCAGTGACCTGTGATTCTTCACTATCATCATTTGAGGAAGAACCAAGGAAAAATGCTGACTACTCATCTGCGCCATCATTATCCCTCTCCCTCCCCTTTACCGTTGAGATGACACTGAACTCTGATTGGCCTCAATAGTGACAAAGTCATAGAGGCCAAATGGCAGTGCTTAAAAACTACAAGCTAGGACCTGCAATTACCAGGTATGAAGAGAAGCCAAAAAGGCTTGACCTGTAGGAAGTTTTCAAGGGTCCAGTGGTCAGGGGCAACCTTGACTATCTCCTACAAGGTAACAAATGACTGCATCTTCCATTTACCGCAATAAAGCAGCACATTGTTCAGCAGACCACTTTGGGCTCTTGAGGCAACCCTTTCCACACGTATATACCTCTATACCAGGTAACATGGAGGGCTGGCAACTTTGAGTCTGGCCTGGAGCAGGAAAAGGTAGTGCAGTATATCCAGGCTGGGTACTCTAAGCCTTGCTGCTTGCGTCTGAGCTTCCATTTAGTAGACCCTATGGTGCTGGAGGTGTCAGTATGGGGACATGATGCAGTATGAAGTTTGTGGCAAGGTCCAGTGAGAAAACCATGATGCAGTTCTCTGAGAATCAGAAGTAAGGCCATACTATCTGGGAGAGATGATTATACTTCCTTTGAGAAACAAAGTTCTGTTACATCTCCCCAATATAAATAAAATTCTTGACCAGATGGCACTGAGTTATCATGTATCTAGAACCACTTACTTTGAATTGGGTTTAACCAGACAAGCCAAGTCATAGTTTGGACAGGCCCTATTTCCTTCCACATAGGCATTTTCTTAATAGAATTCTTGAGTTTTTAATGTCGTCTTGGTATCTGCTTCTCAGAGGACCTAGACTAACACACCTACTTTTTTCATCTTTCCCAAAAGGTTTATCTAGAAATTATCAGATCCCAGAATGCAGCTCTCCAGAACATAAACTCCATGAAGAGAGCTATTTGTGCCTGTTTATCTGTTTCTGGAACAGCTCCTAGCTGTTATATATTCTCATATATATAGCATGTATAGCACATATATTCTATGGCTGAACAGTAGATTATTGAAGTGTGAGAGAATAAAGAACAGAAAGAGCTGAGTGGAACTGGAAATACCCTACCTAAAAGCATTTAAACTTTAATGTTTTAATATATTTTGCCGACCAATTAAAACAAGTCTAGTGGTTAAATCTAGTTAGTGGACAGTTGATTTGTAACCTCTGAGTGGTGTAAAGTAAAAAGTTATTCCTCCTGGTAATAACCTTCAATATGATGAGATTCCCAGAGTGAATAATAGGGGCAACTGATAACATACAGGGCACAATTAACCAGCACAGACTGAAAATCTTGTAGCCAGGGTCTGACAAAAGGCATCACATTTGCCTTAGCCTGAAGGAGTTTAGATAAGAAGACAAACATGCTCCTAAGAAATGTCCGGAGAATAATTGCAGTGTTTTACATAGTTAAATGCAAGGTAAAGTGATAGGTTCAAAATGTATGGGCCTGAGTTGCCTGATTTATGTGGTGATTAGAAAATTGGACTCCTTAGGCCTGGGAAACAAAGCTCTATTCTGTAGGATTCACAGAAGCCGGAAACTAAGGACTGAAGTAAAGTTTTAATTTATAAAATTTAATTATTTTCTACTAAGCTTGGGAGGGCACCAATCCAAAACAGAAATTTTAGAAGCATATCAGGTACTAAGTAAAATGATTTCGGCGCCTCTGCCTCTAGGAACCCTTTAGTTTCACTATAGTAAATTGAGCTCATGACCTCTAGCTGCCTCTTTGCAGGACAAGCCATGGGTGGTTTGGGAACCATTCTCGTAAGTGTAAACTTTATGTAAAATGCTCATCACTGTCTAATAAAATGCTACCTATACAGACAGTGCAATCAGGCTAAAATTCTCCCTATACGTCAGAGACGACTCATTCTCACTGTTCACTTGCTAACAATAGCAACTTTGTGAAAGAAAAAAATACCTTTAAGATAAGGTGAAAAGATGAAGAGAAAAGTAAAGAATTTGTTTTTAAAATCTACAAAGAAATTCACCTGGTTTAATAGTACTCGAGCATTACTTATCTTTCAATAATTTGAGAGTTTTCTCTTCTCTTTTAGATTACCAAGAAAAGGAATAAAAAGATGACAGCAAGGTGTTTCTTTCGAATATGAGAGAATATAACAAAAGTCAGTTAACATGACTATCAAGAGAGAAAACAATAGATCTAAAAGGTTCTTAAAAATAATAATTAATTAATTTAAAAGTTTTTATGGATTCAGAACAGCAATAAATAAAAATACCCATTTTCACAAATGCCTCCCAAATAAGGCATGAAAAATGAAACACCCATTAGTACTTTAAAATGTATGACAAATGCTGATTAAATTCAGCCTGAGAGCATGTCGATTTGAAAAGGGGATTATAAATGTACATATCACCAGGTGCTCTCTTTTGTAAGGGGTGTGGGGGTGGGGAGTGTACCATTTAAACATGGTATTAGCACACGCGCATTGAGAACTAGAACAAAACTGGATGAAAATTAGAATAACGTTGGCCTTCGGGGGGGTTAGGGAGGCCGTCTCTGCAGCAGGTTGGTAATTTGTCACATCAGCTCCTTCATGAACTATCAACCTCATCACCATGGTTCACTGCACAGTTGGCCCTTGGGAGTCTAATACTAATAGCACGAAGAGGGTATAGAGGATTGTAGTCTCAACTACTTCATTATTGAATCACTTAAAAACATACCACCTATACATTCGAATAAAGTAGGTAATAAATTAGAGAGGGGAAACACCATAAACATCGAAAATCAACTGAAGTAGGGGGAAAATAACCAAGAAAGAATGTAGGCAGTAATAGCCCCATGAAAGCAAGTCTTCTTGGAAAGATAGAGGGTGAATAATTTTGTGTGACAGCTACCATTTATTTATGTTGTGTGAGGCCGCGTATCAACCAGTAACAGTTATAATTGTACATTAATAGGGTTACTAAATGAAATAGGTTTGGGGGTTTTTCTTAAGACACTGCAAAGACACACAGAGCTAGGGTGTTTGAAGAATATATATTTAACCAATAAAAAGAATATATTGAGACTTCAATAACATTAGCTAGAAAAGAGGAAAATGGTTCATTTCTAAAGCTCCAAGCTGATAGTACGTATGAAAATATGTTGGTACATTAGTAAGCATTAAATGATTTCCTTTTGTATAGATTCTCCAAATCAAACATTTAATGAGATCCATCTTTGGAGAAAAAGAACTTACATGTGAGACGTGACCATCTAGTCACTTGAGATTCTCCTTATCCAATAGCAATAAATTTTAACTATATTATTTGTTTTAAGCTTTGAAATAACAACTGTATATATATAGATTTATGAATATACATGAACAAATATATGTGACTGTGTTATTATGCTTTCATTTGTGTTTATATTTATTGATTCATTGATAACACAAAAATACCCAAGTAACACCTACTTGTCAAAAAGGTTGATATACATTGATAACATGTTTCAACTACTTGTATACTTCAGATTGTACTGTCCAATACAATAGCCACTAAATTCATGAGGTTATTTAACATTAATTTTAAATTGTTAAATAAAATTAAATTTAAAATTTAGTTTCTTAGCCACACATGCCACATTTCAAATGATCAATATATGTGATTTGTGGTGAGTATATCAGATAGCACAGATATAGAACACTTTCATTAAGTATAAAGTTTGATTGGATAGCAAAACTTTAGAAGATAACTTCTATTTGCTTTTAATAATACCTCAACCAATACATTTGAGAATAAATTCAAAGTAGATTACAATACATAGAAAATTTGAATTTTCATAAAGTTACATTTTTTTCCGGCATCAGTCACTCACTGTATTTTCAACACCATCATCTAAAAATATTTTGCATTTAACACATATATTTAAATTTTCTTGGTGAACATTTGTAAAATGACTAAAATGTGAATCTCAGATTTGATCATGCAAATGTCCTTTTTCACATGGTAGCTAAAATTTTTGGTACAAATAGAAAATCTTTTGCTGTAATTGTAATTATAAATAGTTTTATTACCAGTCATCACACATGTGACTATTTAAATAAGGAAGGATGGATTTTCTAACTGTGAAGTGCCAACTGATGAAAAATACATCAGGCTTTCAAAAGACTGAAAATGGTTAAAAGTGGAGTCATCCTAAATTTAGAAAGTCAATTAAAATGTGATTTAGCATAGAGCTTTATAACATGTCCCTGTTTCTAAGGTCATTTCTATGGAAGAACAAGCTAGTGAGATAAAGTGTGAATAAGGCCCCCACATCAGGACATGAAGGAAATCTTTTCTGATACTCTTAAAGACTTTTGTAACTTTTCTTTTCCATAGGCTTTTTGTCCTGTGGAGTGTGTGTGCATGCATGCATGCATGTGTGTTTTAAGATAAGGCAAACCCATATTTCAGGCATAAAAAGAACGGAAGTTTTGAAGCAGTGTGAAAAGCGGTTCAGCATAGCTGGAGGCTACCTAAAATCTTAGGAGGATTTGGATAAAAATATTTCCAGCTCAGTTTGACAGAATTCTGAAGGTGGAAATTGCATCAGAACTTTTGAACTCGAGCCTTTGTTCCCCTTGACTGCCCCCATTAGGGCTGCAATAGTCTTAAAGAAAAAGTATTCACCACATCCAAAGTAGCTTATTTTTGTATATCACATATTTTTCTTAGCCTTAATTATTGATGCTTGTGATTTCTTGGGGTTACTTTCTTTCTTTTCCTTTGCTTTCTTTCTTTTTCTTTTTCTTTTCTTTCCTTTTTTTTTGATAATTCCTTAAAGTATCTTAATTTCCCTTTTTTAACATCCCTGCTGAAAGAAATCTAGGACTGCTGTATGTGGTTCTGTTCCATAGTGTTCCACCTCCTCTATTGTTCTCATCACTTTCAAGGTGAAAAATAAAAAAGTCTGGTTCAGAATTCATAATTTTCCTGAACCCTTGTCCAAGTTCATGATTCTCTTTTATTCACTCTCTGTTTCAGTCAGACTGGTCTAATCACTGTTTCTCCCAAAACCCTGACCTCTTCATGGCAGTCTTCTATTAGAGAGATTCTGTCTGGAATGTTCTCCACTCTCAAAATACCACATCACTCTTAAAAATTCCATAAAACTGTCATGACCCATTATCATCTAATTGACACTCCTTTCTAAGTTCTCAGAGGAATATGTAACACAATGTTTAAGAAGATTCGAGGTCAGATAGCTTACACTAGTAACCAAGCTGGCCTAAATGTTAGTTGTGTGATTTAGGCAAGTACTTTAACCTCTTTAGGGCCTCAGATTCACCATCTACATAATTTCAAACTTTACCTCAAAGGATACTTGTGAAGATTTAGTAATAATCTATGCAAACTCAATGACCAGCATATTATGAACACTCAACAAATACTATCATAATTGTTAGGTATTTTTATTACAGACTTCTTTGTAACAGCTCCATTGCCTAACCAACTGGAACGGAAGCTATTCGAAAGCAACAAATATTTTGGTATTAGTGGGTTTATTTTTTCCTTGTAACATCTAGAGAAATATTAGGCATCCTTTAGCTACTCATAGCTTAATCTTACTCAGTGAGTGTGTTTCAAAATATATATTTCAAAAATATTTTAATTATAAAGTTCTGAAACAATGAGGTTGATAAGAAAAATGTTATTTTCTTCCAAATGTCAAAAGATGACTTTTGTACATGTGAGCAAATCAGAGCCTGACAAGTAATCTAAAAAGTTTAAGAACAATAAAAGTAGAAATAGCCAAAAGTTAAGTCCAAGAGTCATTTTGATCTTAAGAAAAAGTAGCAATGTTTTGTGGATGCGGTCTAATTAAATACAAATCAAGCAGAAGCAGTGGTATAATTTTGTTAAGAAAGACAGAATTTCGGTCATAGACAATACGATTTTCTACTTGGAATTCTTAGAGAACAAAGAAAGTTAATATGAGTTTAATTAAGTGGCTAGATATAATATAAATATTTCTAACCCAATAATTTTCCCATGTAACAGCAATAGCCAATTAGAAGATATAATGGAAAAGTAAAAAACAGTACATCTATTACGTATCAGAAGTTACTTCAATCTACTAAAATTGCGATGTGAGTTTTTTCTATTATGAAAAAAATAGAAATTAACTCCAAAAGATCAGTGTATTTTAGTTTATTATATAAGATAATGATAGTTTAAAAAAATGTAAGATAGAGTCAATATTGATCATTCAAAGGAATAATAGTTGATTTCTATGTTGTCCCAATGCTCCAAAGTATGGTTCTTCAACAAGCTCAGAGTGATCTGAAATATGATGAAATAGTCAATTTTATTTAAACTAATTAAAAAATTAAAACTTTATGTGCTATTTCTCTGTACACATTATTAAATCCACACATTTTTGAATACCATTACTTTTTCATGTGTGTTTACCTCCTATATCTATATTAGTAATAGACTTTTCTTCTTCATAGAAACAAATAAAGCTTTGGGGCTATTATTTACCTGTTATATCCAAATCCACCTTCTATACTCTTTTTATGATGCTGAGGCTGAGTCTCTACAAAGTCTTTTTCCTGGATTCTCTTCTCATTTGATTTCTAGTTTGGGAGATGAGGGAAAATAGGCTATAGATTGAGGATGTGAAGAGGAGAGAAGGTACTTTTTTCATATTCCAGCTACAGTCAAGTGGCTCTTCTGCAGCAAAGGACTGCTATGATTCAAACCTTCAACTTCTTTGGCACTCCTGGCCATGGCAACCCAGACATTCAGGCACCAGTTACCTGTATCTACCTTGGTAACTAGCACTACTTCCCATTTATTGAGCTTATGTCTCAGGAAAATTGCAAGCTTCTTTAATCCATGGACTTTTGTCGTCATTTGGAGAATAAAATAGATTGGTTGAGATGGTAAGCATTTACTGTATTCCAACAGAAATTTGAATTATGAGTACTATGTTTCTTTCCACTTTTATGAAACTAATAGAATACATTTAACTTATATTCCTAATTAGTTTTTAAATTATCAGATAAAAATAACTGAACAACTTGGAATATGTAACTCGAAATAAATTTCAACCAAGATTTTAAAATGTAAATGCCTTTGCACTACATCTGAACAATAAAAACAGCAAATAATCACATACATATAATTTTTATATTTTTCTAAGGATAGGCTTGTGAATCTTTATAGATTTCCAGCTATGTATCAGCTTTGGTATTTGCGACCTGACTTTATCTCTGTTTAGTATTTTGTATTTCACCTAAGACTCGAGACCTCATCAATCTTTCTTGTTCATCTGGTTCATTCATAACTAACCACAAACCCTTATCCTCCCAACTATTCGTATATCTTTTCTCTCTTCATAAAATTATTGATAATGAAAAATAATTCAAAATACTTAAAATATTATATATATATTTATATGTATACATACAAACACAGGAAAGATAGAATTGTTGTTGCTCCACCCATGGAAACACTTTTACTAAAATAAAATTGATTTAAAGATGTTTGTGCCTTTGATTAAGGTAGATAATAAGTGCTTACATAATTCAAAATAACAATTTCCCCAAACATGTATATTTTGTAAGTTTTCTCTTTGTATTAAATACAAATATATCTGTTGTTCTGCTATTATACAATCTTTAAAAATAAAAAAATATAATAATTTAGAAGAAACTGTCTTGATTAAAACATTTCTATCTTTTCATTGCACAATGAAGATGGAGAAATTATGTTATACTCTTAATCTGAAGACTCACATTAGCATGTACATTTTTTTCCTGCATTTCCTTGGGGAGTGGAAAATTTATTGGGGAACAAGTCAAAATGTGAGAAAATGAAAGAGCAGCCTCTTTAATCTTTCCCATTTTGTGCCTTCTAGGGTAAAAACCCTCTCTTAAAATAAGAATATTTAAGAAAAAGCAAAAATGTTTCTTTTTCTTTGAGAGTTTAAGATTTTGCTTGGAATTCTGCATTAAAAATGAAGTATCTGTTTATCTACAATTGAGAAATAGCTTCAATTTCACTTTTGCTTCATTTCAGCATGATTAAATCCAATTGTGATAAATATATAATAACCAAGATCAGTTTTGATAGTGAGATATAGGTTTGTTTCTGCCACATTAAAATGTTGAGGCATATTGTGTTTTTTTCTGTGTTTTAAGCTTATGGATGTTTTAAAATCAATAGTCTATTCATTGTGTTTAGCTACACAAATGAGACCATTTCATTGACCCCTGAGGTGATCAGCCAGAGCCTCAAATAGGGAAGTTCATTACCTGGGGCTTGGCATGAATAATAATGAATACTATTAGTCATCATAAAATTTTCCAAGGGCTTTCAAAATTCTAGCCATAGTGTTTGATTCAGTGACCTCCTGTGACAATCAACCCCACAGGCTAACTGTGGACCATGCAATGAAATATTTTTTTCATTTATTCTATATTAATATAACATTAATTTCACATGCTTTAGAGAACAATATATGCAAAAACTATTAGAACTATTCAGGTATTTTCTTGATATACAGTCTTAATGGAACATAAACAATATCATTGTCTCCTAAACATCTTTTAATAGCAAGATCATTTTATTACCTATGAGCTAGGGCCAGCTTTCTTTAGTTTTCAAAATAGACTTTACATCATTACTATATTTATGTTACACCAAGATTCCATTTTATGATTTACAGACTGATAAAAAGTTACAAGTGTTATCATTTTCACACCTTAAAAGCAACATTTTTTGCAACCAAGACATATAGTGTGGACTATGTTTGGCAAATATTCAGTCTACTCTCCTCCTTCTGTAGAATGTTCTTCACAGATCCATGGATGCTGGGTTTGGCCATATGATTTGCTTTGGCAATGAGATTATTGGCATTGGTCTCAAACGTGTTTGTCTAGTATAGCTTGCTTTTTGTGTCCAGTGACTTATCACGAGAAGAGAAGAGAAGCCACTGCCTCTTTCCAGTGGCTGATCTTCAGCGGCTAAACCAGAGCTAGCGAACCTACCTTGTTTTACATGAGTTAAATTGCTATTGAACTACAGACATGTAGGAATGAGAATAAATAAATGCTTGTTGTTTGTTGTCAGCCACAGAGTTTTCATGTGGTTTTTACATGACATTATTAAAGCAAAAAACTGACAGATAAGTCATAGAGAACTGACTGTTTTAAATTTATCAAAGATTCTGAAGTCATTCTAAATTTACTTGCCAGCTCTGTCTCGGAAGGAAAACATAACTAGGAACAGGGCATTTCCAGTTTTAGCTGCTTACCTCAGGATGAATTACAATCTTTTTTTTTTTTTTCTTCTGGAAACTACAGGTTAGAAAGTGATATAGTTGATGCATGAACTGTACTTAAAAATATTTCACAGTTACGAGTAAGGAAATGAGATAAATACAGATAGCAAAATAATGTATATCAATCAACCTTCTGTTAGACATTTTTGGTGGTCAAGAATTTTTTCAACTTAATCCTTTGTTGATTTTAAAAACTGTTTTTATTATCTGGTCAGAGTAATGTATTATTTCCCAAATTTCTTGTAGTTAAAAAAAAAAAGAAAACACTGACTTTTCACTCCCTGCTTAAGCAAACTATTCTAAATTTACAAACTATACTAAATTTATCATTCATAAAGAAATATACATATATCCATAAACTTTTCCCCATATGTTCTTCTTCTTTTTTTCTTTTTTTTTTCCCCACAGATCACATAGGCAGTGCTTATCATGAAAGGAAAAAGGAAGGTAGGAATGGCATGCGGGGGAGCACAATAATAACAATGCCAGTGATCATAGAGTACTGAGTTTATAAGATTTTATAAATGAAGTTCTTTACCTCATTCAATTTCACAGAAATATTGTTAGAACACTAAAATAAGTTATTTTTTCTCTTTTTTTAGAACAAGACTCAGAAAGTTTAAGTGAGATGTGGAATTTTTAATTGGTAGAGCTTTTTCTTGAGCTTAGGTCCTCTGACCCTCTTATTTTCACTTTTAAAAACCACTTTCAATAATAAATAGGAACACACTTTTCCTGATATATCATAGAATTCCTACCCTACAGCACTTAAGCAAGGTCTCATTCAAGTCTGATTCAGAGAGAAATTTTCACGTATATATCATATGCTCTTAAATTAAAAATATCTTCCTGTATCAATCACTACCAATTTCATTCCCTTCCAAGATATTGCCAGATATGGAGTGGTCCTTTTGTCTCTTGCTGATTTTTTGTCTTACAATATTCAATCCACCACCTAATCCTAGTGTTTCTACATTGTAGGTAGCTCTTGGCTTTAACAATTTATCTGCCTTCGTGTTCTCTCAGGCCGGTTACAAACTGCCAGAATGTTTTATGTAAAACTAACTCTGGTTCTGACGTGAGGCTCCCACCATTTGGGTTTCTCTTAGGATAGTGAGGACTTTTCTTTTCTCTGATCTCTCTTCGGTCCGTACTCCAACATGGGAATCTGGATCTAGGAAATAAAAATCTTATTTTGCAGTGTGGTCACTATTTCTTATTGTTTGCTGGACTTTCTTTAATTATTTCTCTGGCTACCTCATAGCTAAACTCATTTATATTTTCTCCAGTATTTCTGACATAAAAGCTAAAACGAAGCAAGAAATTAAACCAAAAAATATGAGAATGAGCTAAGCCAAAAATGGGAGGAAGAAAGCAACAAGAGGCAGAGAGTAAAAAGTTTTTGTTTTATTTTGAACAAACTGCCGAAACAGCTGGAGAAGTTGTTACTATTGCTCTTATAACTGCACAAAAACTTCATTTCTTTAATATAATATTTTTCTGATTAAAGCCGATTTCTCCCAGATAATAGCATTGTAACTTGCTTTTCCACCCTCCCTTCCCATATGTTTGCTCCTTTAGTCATTAAGCCTTAGGACGTAAGATTTATCAGGCCTTAGGTCTATAGTCATGGAAACAATTAGTTTCCTTAGACTAAGGATAACATCTTAGCCTTAGATGTGTTTCAGCCCCAGGCCCATGGAGAAAGAACAACCCCACCAGCCATGGGACCAGACAGGATGGCACCATGGTTGCTACCAGAACCAAACACAATGACCAATTATCCTAGCCCCATCCAATCATCCAATCAGTAGCACCCACACCCCCAACTTCTTTGGTTTCCACGATGATCCATTTTTCCCTATATAATCTATACTCAGGAGACATGGGGTGGGTTAAGGGAGGGAGGTGGAAGCACAGTTTGTTAAGGACATTAGCTCCCTTGTGTCTCTGAGACTTAAAACTCCCTAAAATAAATCCTTACTTTCTTTGCTGCAAACCTGCATATATCTTTCTTTTGACTCCCTCGAAGGCAGATGGACCCCTTCTGTCCTGGTAACTCTCTGATGTTGAAGTGTGAATGTCCTGAAGAGAAAGTTCCCGGGGGTCTCCCATCCATCTACTAACCAGGCCCAATCCTGCTTAGCTTCAGAGATCAGAGGAGATTGCGTTCAGGGTGATATGACCCAAGGAGAAAGTTTTTAAAATCTTGTAATTGATAATGTCTATCATACTGGGTGATGCAAGTCAGAAACTACATAGCCCTGTACTCTTTCTACTTCCTTTCCCAGAAGGGTCTGGAAATGGAGGGAGATTAGTCACTTACCTGGAGATAAGCGCTATTAACAAAGTTTTCTATGTGATGAACTTACAGGTTTTTGTTTGTTTATTTGTTTGTTTGTTTAAATATAATTGCCTGACATTTTTGAAAAACAAGGACAACAACGAAAAAACATATTTAAGTGGTTTCATGTACCAGAAAATAAATAAAAACAAATAGGTGAGCAGTTTCTGACATCCAGAGACAGAAATGGCAAATGGCTTTCTGGAAGTTCACTTTTGAAGGAACCAGTGACTCACATTGCCCAATTGAGGGCCCACCTGGGTTAGGGATCTATTATGAAGACAAATGAAAAAAAAAAAAAAAACAGGTCTAGGGTGGGGCTTCTCAAGTAGTGGAGATTAAAAAGAGCCCAGAGCTGTGGTCTTTGAAGAGCTCCTTGCCTGGAGAAAAATATGAAAGCAGAAAGAGAGGCACTGAAGAGAGGCCAGCTATGGGACGGTCTAGGAGATTTTCTATATGCCGGAAAGACCAAAATTAGCAAAATAAAATGTTATTTAGAACCGGGATCCCGAAAATCTTAGATTGAAGCAACTACAAAATATCTGGACTAGGGGTGGGGCAAAAAGTAAGGAAACTGAATTTCAAAATAAGCAAAACTCCAGTTCTTATTCAAAATAAATTAGCAAATGAACATTTCAAAAAAGAGGTAGAAAATTAACAAAAAAGTAAATAATTAAAATAAGCATAATTTAAGTTCCTAAACACGTTATGAAATAAAACCTCTTGATTAAGCAAGAATGATTTAGAAATATTCAAAATTAAATACGTATATGCATATATATGTCTGTATCTTTAACATGCTACAAAAAGATAGTAAATAAACTGGTGGCAGATAGTATTTAACATAGCAACTGATAGATCAGAAAATTTAAAAAAAGATTCTATAAAGGTACACACAATTTGAATGATATAATTAACATTCTTGCCCTCATAAGAATTTTGGAGCTTGCTCTGGGAGTAATCTCTCTCTCTTTTTTTTTTTTTTTATTGTGGTAAAATACCATTTTAACCGTTTTAAGTATACAGTTTAGTAACATTAAGTACCCTCATATTGTTGTCCAACCATCAACAACATCCATGTCCAGAACTTTCTCATCCTCCCAAACTGAAACTCTATAATCATTAAACAATAACTCCTAGTTCCTCCTTCCCTGGACTTCTAGCAGCCACCATTCCATTTTTTGTCTCTAATATAAGTAGAATTATACAATATTTATTCTTTTGTGTCTGGCTTAATTCACTTAACATAATGTCTTTAAGATTCATCCATATTGTAGCATGTTTCAGAATTTCCATCCTTTTTAAAAGTGAAAAATATTCCATTGTATGTATATAACACATTTTGTTTCTCCAGTTATGTACTGGTGGACATTTGGGTTGTTTTATCTTTTGACTACTGTGAATAATGTACTATGAACATTGATATACAAATATCTATTTGAGTCCCTGCTTTCATTTCTTTTTAGCATATTCACAGAAATAACATTGCTGCATCATATTGTTACCGCACGGGGGTGATGTGGAATCCTGTGTTGCCCCTGGTAAAACTGGGAGGCTCTTGGTTCTTCCCCACTGACTCAGTAAAAAAATTACAGATCAACAAGATTTAGAAAAAGTAGGATTTATTGAAAGCACATTTTTAGAAAGAGACTGGCCATGCCAAGGAAGGTGGCAGCCCCGTGGAATTTGGGAGGTAAAAAAACCCCAAAAGATAGAGTACACTGCTAGGGAGGGGGCAGTTTCAGAGAAGAGAGCTGTAACAGCAGAGAAGCTGTTTATATTGGGGCTGTGATGAGAGGTTACAGGGCTGGTGCTAGATGACTGGCATGTGACGTCATTTTGATTGACAGTTGGCCGTTATTTAACCCTCTGCCTACTGCTCATGTACTTACCCAGAATTCAGTCTGTTATAATTAGATTCATGAACTTCCAGGCATAAGTATGATTTTATAATGATGATATAATGAAGCTGAGTTTATGGGCAGGTTAGAGGAGTACTTTCTGCATATGCATTTGTGGTTGATTTAAGCTTTTATAACCTTTGTGCCTTAGGATGTAGGAGTAGTTTACAACCATAAAATAGGTGCTTCAGGAAGATTCTTGGGAGGTCTTTGGGCTGGGCCTTAGTTCCTTGGAGCTCAGTTCTGCCTAAATATCCAGAAATATGGTAATTCTATGATTTTTCTGAGGAACTGCCATACTGTTTCCACAGAGGCTGAACCATTTTACATTCCTACCAGCATTGATTGCACAAGAGCTCCCATATCTCCACATCCTTGCCAACACTTGTTTTTTTCTTTTTTCTTTTTTTTTGTGATAGCCATCTTAATAGGTTTGAAGTAATAGTTCATTGGTTTTGTGATTTCGATTTGTGTTTTCCTAGTGATTAATGACATTGAGCACCTTTTCATGTGTTTATTGGCCTCTGCATATCTTCTATTAGATAAATGTCTATTGAATTTCTTTGCCATTTAAAAAATTATTTTGTTTCTTTTTTTTGGTTAAGTGGAAAAAATATTTTAAAATTTAATTAGATTGTGTAACCCCCTTCATTAAAACCCTAGCATGGCTTCCACAGAAATAGAATAAACTCCTTACATTGACTGGCACTGTACTGTTGCATGATATGGCTCTGCTGGTTTCCAAATCTCTCTTCCACATTCTATGCTCCCCATGCAATATCCTTATTTCATAGCCTGCAAACTGCCAAGCTTTTCCTACCTCACGGGGCCCACAGCTATTGCCTCTGGATTTAAAGGTCTTCAGTCCACTTTCAAATGACCGACCCCTTCTCATCTTTCAGATCTCAGCTTAAACCCATGTTATTTGAAGAGATCATCTACAAATACTTAATCTAAAGAAGGACTGTAACTTCCTCTTAGTTTGAGGCCTGTTTAAATAGAAATATTCTAACAGAGTAACTGGGGAATAAAAGAGACAATGGCAGCCAATGGGCAGATAGTTAGCTACAAGAAGCCATCCAAACTTGAGCCACACCCTGATGTTGAATGGCAGGTGTTGCAATGTGAACACTTTTCATCTCCCTTAAATTTACTATTATTTTATTATTAATAATATTATACCACAATCTATTATAGCAGTTTGCTTCTTAAAAATTTTGATCTAATCTAAAATTATAATTTACTGCTTTTGTCCATATACTACTACAGTAGGCCCTAAAAGTATACAATAAATAGTTCTGCTCCAATCTACTACAATAATTTTAATTTTTAAATGAGAAAATAATACTAGTGTACTTTACATAATTTATTTTCCACTATGATTTATAAAATGATTGTAATGTACTTTTCAAGAATTAAAAAAATGCAAAATATGTACCATAACATCGTTTCTACTTTCCAATGGAACAAAAAAAACTTACTGTAATTAAAAAATACAAGAAATATAATTATTGAGTATCCAGCAAAAGTAATTGGAACAGATATTAGTAGATTTTACATTAGCATAATCGGTTTTAAGTTTTTTTGATTTGGACAGAAATTCCTTTTTGTTAGTCTCTTACAACTTCCAACAAAATAGTTCTGGTTCAGGTTTTTTAACCTCACTGTTGCTCTTCCCAGAAATATTTAATGACATGATTTCATATCTTGCTTTTGAAAATGTTGCCACTAGTGGAGTTAATTACACTAGCTCTCATATTACTCTCTGGTTTCTCCTTATTTTGGGTTTAAAGTGATATAAGAAAAATAGTGACTTATTACATTGTCTAACCAAAGTGTCCTGGAAAGTAGACGGTAGAAATATAATAATGGCTTTCTGCCTTCCATGCACACCTTTTTTATTCTCTCTTACTTTCATGCCCTTTCACTAACACTGCTGATTTGAAATGACCACTTTCTCCACTCTCTTAGTCTAATCCATTCTTCCGATCTTCTACGGTGTTATCATCATGGAACATTCTTTGAGCCTTTGCCCCAAGACACAGTCTTTGTTTCCACTAAACACCTTTGGACAACACCCAGTTATTTCACTACCTGTCATTATACTGATAAAGCATTTGTTTTATGTTCCCAGATGCATTTGTCAGATTCTTTACATCCTTTATATCACATAACACAGTGCTTTGTATATTATACACACTCAACAATGCTTTTAAACCCAACTAAATGTTCAGTGCCTAACATTTGCTACAAAATAAAGACTTTATGGTGATGATTATGACTCATTTATATATCTTATGATAAGAAAAGAATTTAGAAGATTAAAAGACAATCTCATTGACCTTCTCTACTTTTCACTCCTATTGGCAAAAAGTATTCCCTTACTTCTTCCATTTTTACCTACTGTGACTTCTTAATGCAGGTGCAAAACTCTATAGTGTACCTCTAAGAATTAATGTTTAATTGAATTATACGAAAGTTCTTACTAAAGAATCAACTATGAGGAAGATAATGTGTAGTCTTGGGTTGGGAAGCAGCATTGCTTTCTCCTTGTAGCAGCTGCCTTTAAGTAGATGTTTGTAGTAAGTAATGTAAGCGTTAATTTGTATATTCGTAATGGCTTAAAAACAGCTTTGCATTTTGCGTCTTTTGTTTGTGTCAGAAATGGGGGGTCACACAGACTTTGAAAATCCTTCTTCAGAAAATAAATTGTGAGAAAAGATTATTCTAATGTACTAGTTTTACAGCATATCTGCTCCACATTTTTATCAAATAGAGATGAGAAAATGATCCATCAGTGAACATGGACTTCGTGCAACTCTGGAGGCTAACGCTGCTCTTTAAACTAAATGCCTATACAGCAACTGGAAGATAAAATCCTAAACAACAAGGCCACACTTCCAAGCTTTGTAATCAGATTACAAAACTTTCCCCTGAAAGGGTAGAGACCACTTTGGAGTGCTTTAATCTGTCTGATTAAAGCTGTTCTAGGTCAGGTCACCTAGGAAGCCAACTTTGAAAAAGAGATTAGCTGACATAAAATAATTGAGGAGTTCTGTCAGGATTGGCACCTGTCAGGGAAGTAGAGGAAGCTGACTTGGGCAGAGGCAGATGTTGAACAGTGATGCAGTCACAACAAAGACTTGAGCAAGCCTAGCCAGCATGCAGCTCTGGAGCTGGGGTGTCTCAGCAGAAGTATCATAAGTTGGTGCAAAGATGTCAGGCCTTTATTTCTTTGTGCTGATCAATCATTGGTTTTGGCTGTCTCTGGAAATGGGGCATAAACTTGAGCAAAATGGCTCTCTTCAGACAGGGGCTGAGAGTTGTTAGCTGTTAATACTCCCAGTAGTTGAGGGCATGAAGGTGAGGAGCTTTGTGGTACACCTTGGATTCGTGACAATTGTCTTATAAAAGGGAAAAAAATTATAAAATTAGTATATTAAAATACACACTAATATAATATGTAATATAGTTATAGAATAATATATATACTTATTTTATGTTATCTTTTGTTCCAACTATGACAAAATTTTATTTTAGAAAGAATCCCTAAAAGTTATAAGTGATAAATTATCCTTAATATCAGAGTGAAGAGTTCAAATAGAGAATCATAATCATTGGTATTTACAAATTTATAAATTTGAACTGCAATAACACATTAATAACATAGAACTCCCATCTGATCTACTTTATATTTTCATTAATGCTCTAAATAGTCACAGTATTATTGATCTTAGATTTAGAAACAATGATTTCTTCTATTTATAAAGTGATGCTATTTAGGAAAATTTGTCAGAAAGTTATATATAAACTCAATGAGCACAAGATAATTTCTATTCTCATAAGTATCATTTAAAATAAAAATATTAACAATCTTAAAAAAATGCCAAATATAGGTGGATGTCCATTGACTAAAACTGCTGGGAGGGAAGACACAGGGACTGGGGTGCAGTGGGATATAAAGAGCTATTAAATTGAACAAAAATATGTATATACACATATATCTGCATATAAAAAGATATATATGCATATGTATGTGCATATATAACTTCGTTTAACACTGTATGTAAATGTGGAAGAAATTGTACTAAAATGTTCATTAAATAACCCCCAAAAAAATCTAGCTAAAAAGACCAAAATAATATTTATTTTCCATATGTCTTTCATTTTCTTTAAAATTATATATGTATCTATATCTCTTTGGATCACATTATATGCGAAAGCAAGCAAAGCATCAAGTTTTTTCTCTTAGCTTATGCATGCTAAAGTATAGGTAGAAGGAACTCTCTACAGTTTTGTTAACTTGAGCCAATAGAAAAAAATAAATTCTTTACAAAAGGTAATAAAAACCATAATTTTTTTTTAATTGCCTGTCATACTTTCTTGGGTAGATGTTAAATGACAAAGGTGAGTGAATGAATTACGTATTAAAATAGCTTTATCTTCTTTACAACCTAATAGTTGGTTTCGGGGTTTAGCTGATATTGGTCTTTCAATAGGTTCCTTTTTTTTTTTTTTGAAACAATATTATTCCTTTACATGAGGTTATCTTTGAATCTCAGTTCAGATGTCTCTTTTTATTTACTCAGTTATATTTTAAATTGTGAATTTTTAATTTGATTTTGTCTGAACTTCTGTCACCGTTGGGGCTGACCGAAGTTCGGTGTCACCCCAATGGTGGGAGGGATGGTGAGAGATAGAATGGCACGGACCTGTAGCACAGACCTGTCTCCTCGGTTCTTCCTCAAATGATGCAGTGAAGAATCACAGATAATTCAGATTTAATAGTTTTATTAAAAGTATATTTTAGGAAGACAAAAAATGCCAAGGAGGCACATGAAGAAAGACAAAGTATGCCCCAAGTAGGCACATGGTCCCAGCACTGTAACCAACACAAAGAGACCAAAATGGCTACAAAAGGGCAAAAAGGCCACTGAAAAGGGAGGAGAGCCCAGAAGAGAAAAAAGGGAGGAGAGTCCTGATGGGCAAAAAGGACCCAGAAGTGGGAAATTCTGCCTTATATTTGAGTCGTGATGGGTAGTTCCAATGGCATTTCTAGGTGATTGGCAAGGGAGGTCACCTTGATTGACACCTGGCTGCTATATAACTTTGCCTAGTGTGCATGTGCTTACCCAAAATTCAGTCTGTTACAAATAGATTTATGAACTTCCAGGCATAGTCATGAGATTATAATGATGGTATAATGAGGTCGAAGTTAGGGGCAGTACTTTTTGCGCATGCGTTTGTAGCTGGTTTAGGACAGCAGCTTTTATGGCATTTGTGCTCTAGGATTCGGGGTAATTTATAACCCTAAAAGGGAGGTGTTTCTGGGAGGTCCTTCAGGAAAGTCTTCAAGGGAAGTTTCTATGGTTACAGATCGGGGCCTCTATTCCTTTGTTCCCCTGTTGCTCAAGTCTGACTAGCTACTTAACACTTATATTACTATCAAAACGTTTGTTAC
>NW_011888806.1:2415038-2416958 GCF_000151845.1 Pteropus vampyrus | reverse complement strand
GACCTGTAGCACAGACCTGTCTCCTCGGTTCTTCCTCAAATGATGCAGTGAAGAATCACAGATAATTCAGATTTAATAGTTTTATTAAAAGTATATTTTAGGAAGACAAAAAATGCCAAGGAGGCACATGAAGAAAGACAAAGTATGCCTCAAGTAGGCACATGGTCCCAGCACTGTAACCAACACAAAGAGACCAAAATGGCTACAAAAGGGCAAAAAGGCCACTGAAAAGGGAGGAGAGCCCAGAAGAGAAAAAAGGGAGGAGAGTCCTGATGGGCAAAAAGGACCCAGAAGTGGGAAATTCTGCCTTATATTTGAGTCGTGATGGGTAGTTCCAATGGCATTTCTAGGTGATTGGCAAGGGAGGTCACCTTGATTGATACCTGGCTGCTATATAACTTTGCCTAGTGTGCATGTGCTTACCCAAAATTCAGTCTGTTACAAATAGATTTATGAACTTCCAGGCATAGTCATGAGATTATAATGATGGTATAATGAGGTCGAAGTTAGGGGCAGTACTTTTTGCGCATGCGTTTGTAGCTGGTTTAGGACAGCAGCTTTTATGGCATTTGTGCTCTAGGATTCGGGGTAATTTATAACCCTAAAAGGGAGGTGTTTCTGGGAGGTCCTTCAGGAAAGTCTTCAAGGGAAGTTTCTATGGTTACAGATCGGGGCCTCTATTCCTTTGTTCCCCTGTTGCTCAAGTCTGACTAGCTACTTAACACTTATATTACTATCAAAACGTTTGTTACGAGAGATGTGCTTAAGAACAATATCTCCAAATATTTCAGAAGTAGCTAAATATTCTTTTCTCACTTTTCGTGTCTTGGGTTACTTGTATCCTAAGTGGTGCTATTGAACTTCCTATTTTCCTCTCACTCAGCACTCCTTTACTTCTTCCAGTGATATCACTTTACAGATTTGCTTTTCAGATAATGGGATATAGTCAACACTGACACTTTTCTGGTCGATCAAACTAGCTTCTTTAGTTGCTCACTGGCTACAAAGTCAGTGATTTTGCTCACCTCTTGGCCTCAATATAGTATATGTCCACTTACAGTTTAACTTTCAGAGGATAATATTCTATTCCAAATCACTTAGCTTGTTTCCCTATGACCTGCTTAATAATGCCAATAATTTTTAACTTGCTAATTTTTTCATAGTTTATTAACCCTAGATACACATAAGAATTATCCTTAGAAAATTTAAAAATACAAATACCTGAGACTCATGGTATTCCAAACTAAATTAGAATCTCAAAGTAAAATGGAAAAATATGTTTTAAAAATCTCTAAAAGTTATTCTGATGAACCACCAGGGTTTAAAACCACTAGTTTATACACTTGACCTTACTACTGAACTAGCAAGGTATATGATTTTCTGCAAGAATAAGAGGAAATTGGCTATGGTATCCAACCATCTGCTGTATTTGATATAGTCCTCTCCTGAACTAAGCTACTTCCACTTTTGAGAGTTAAGAGTACATGTATCACCATTGGGTTTTTCTTCTCCATCATACGCTGAAACAGCGTAACAGTAATAAAGGATGCTGAGTGGAGATAGTTTTAAATGACAACAAGAAAAGTTAAACTTTACTATGAGCTGACCATGTGCCAGTTACTAGGTAGTTTACCTCCATGAACCTCTCCATTCTTTTTTTTTTTGTTTTTTTATTTGGCAGTTGTGTTTTAGGTAATAAGTATGTAACTGTACTTCATGAATTAAATACATTACAATAAATAATAGGATTAATTCAGAATTTAAAAAAAATACTTAAGAGAAAAATGGAAAAAGAAAAACTTCAAAACCAGAGCACTCATGCATTCAAAGTATTCATTCCTCTCAACAACTTTAAGTGGTGAGCATTATTTTCATCCCTATTTTACAGTAATGTAAATGGAAACACAGAGAGATTAAATA
>NW_011888806.1:2396086-2414988 GCF_000151845.1 Pteropus vampyrus | reverse complement strand
TAACAGTAATAAAGGATGCTGAGTGGAGATAGTTTTAAATGACAACAAGAAAAGTTAAACTTTACTATGAGCTGACCATGTGCCAGTTACTAGGTAGTTTACCTCCATGAACCTCTCCATTCTTTTTTTTTTTGTTTTTTTATTTGGCAGTTGTGTTTTAGGTAATAAGTATGTAACTGTACTTCATGAATTAAATACATTACAATAAATAATAGGATTAATTCAGAATTTAAAAAAAATACTTAAGAGAAAAATGGAAAAAGAAAAACTTCAAAACCAGAGCACTCATGCATTCAAAGTATTCATTCCTCTCAACAACTTTAAGTGGTGAGCATTATTTTCATCCCTATTTTACAGTAATGTAAATGGAAACACAGAGAGATTAAATAGCTGTCCAAAGTACCAAAGCTAATAAATGATGAGCAGATTCAAATCCTCTTATTCTAAAGCTAGAGCCTTAAAGAAAAAAAAAAAAAAGAAAATTCTTAATTCTTCCAAACAAGGGACAATACAACTCAATAACAATGCACATTACTAGAAAAACACAACTGCAACTATAACTCAAATAGTAAAAAAAAGAACTGCTAATCACATTTAAAACCTTATAAAAATCAAAATTAATTTACTAAACGAAAAATTAAAACATTAAACATTAACTGTTTCAGTTCAAACATGTAGAAGTGAGAGGAACAAGTTCTAAAAAGAGCATCAGATTTGTTATAATAAAGATAATGAAAATTTAACATTTTAATAGATCATTAGACTTGGAAGAGGGGTTACTTTTCAGTACTCATGTGTGTGTGTGTGTGTGTGTGTGTGTGTGTGTGTGTGTGTGTGTGTGTGCGCGCGCACACATTACTAGATCTTTCAGAAGTTCTGATAAAATCAATGGCTAGAGAGAATAAGATCTTATGTTAGAATATTAACCATTAGTCATTATTGTCTTCCATTCACTCAACAGGCATACTAGTCAAAACAAATCGAAACAAAAACAAACATGAAACAAAATAGAAGACTTGGTTCCTTCTCTTCAGGAGCATATTATCTATCTGTAGATTAGAAGCTAATATATGGAAAACTCCTAATTATACTAGAGATTCATATATACACTTATAGGTAAGTACTGAGAAAATTAAGTGGCAAAGCTTTAAGGAAGAGCATAATCTTGAGTAGCAATGACAGAATGGAGGTTAGGATTAGAGAAATAGAGAAAAAGGTATTTCATTGTAAGAAAGAATGCATAGTGATAGGTAGGAAACAGCAAATAATTGATAAAAGGAAGCAGCTGGGTTTCTTTGAGGATGGGAGAGTAGGTGGGGATAAAACATTATTTCCTTTTTGGGGTTGGGTTGATATTCCAATTGAAGAGAAATTTATTTAGAATAGTTTGGGAAGCCTCCCTTTTGGCATAGTAACTCTAATGGAATATCTGTTACGGGGAGGGGGCGGGGATGAGGGAGGAGAGTAGGAATAGGCAACTGACTCAGAAAGAAAGAATATTGTGCAGGTTTATTAGGGGTGTCCTCAGAATAGTACCTGGAAGTAGCCAGGCTCAAGGAGACTTCAGCTTCAAAGAAAAATTCACTGCAAGCCTCAGCCACCCCTAAGGGGAGGTTTGAAGGTAATTTGGCCCTTCACAGTTGCCCCCAGGTGGATTTAGGAGCTGGGCTTTGGTGCTTGAGATGCAGCATGACCTTGGCTAAAACAGTCCATTTCGGTTTAGATTATTCCTTCAGGGGGCAGTGTTTACAGCAGTTTGGGTAAATAGATCCTCATTTTATGAAGGGGAATCTGGGTGGGGCTTCACAGGGCTCAGAGATTGCTCTCTGATAGAGCAGGGATCGTGGACATGAGAATTAACTTGGTTAAAAAAAAAATCTCGTGTCCACTAAATCAGAATCTCTCAAGGGAGCCCAGATGACTGAAGTAAAAAAAATAAATCTCCACAGGAAATCCTGTGGATCATCCGGGTTTGGGAACCACTGAGCTAAAGGGCATATGTTATTCTCATGGAACTTCAGAAATAATTACACTTCTCTTTCTTGACTCTTCAGTAATCTCACATGATATACACCACCATTTATTTAATGGGCAGAGCAGAAGGATAAATGAAGAAATCACATTATGAACAGCTCTGTATTCAATAAAAGGGCACACAAGCATTTTAAGTGTATTCTACATTATATAAGAACAAAGAGATTGAGCACAATAGGAAGCCCATTTAATTGCTGTTGCATTTAGAAGAAATTAAAGGTTTTGTTCATACAATTATAGAATAGACATAAAACTATGTTAATCCCTACATTCTTCAGATAGATACATAATGACCTACCCAGGTAACATAAATAAAATTAATTTGATTTTATAATGTAAGAGCTCCTTTATTATAGAAATAGCATGCTATCTGTAGAATTTTAGTTCTAATACTTTGGGAACAGATATTTAGAAAAAATTTACATGTTAAAACATATATAACAGGATATTTTGCTGGATCTGTAGCTTATTGCTCAGAATCTGTTACTAGGAGGGCTTGTTGTCATTCCTTTTTCCAAATATTTGTCAGTATTTGATGTTTACTGCTGCATGTTTTAGGGTGGTGCCCATCCTTTTTAGACGTTTATTTACCTTCAGAAATTTCTCCTCTCTCTCTCCACCTTCATCACCAATGAGTTTTAATGATACGACGATAGGGTGTTTGAAGAACTCCGTGAGACAAGATTGCTGGATACAACTGGGCTCCTCTCTTTTCAGAAACGATGTGCAGCTTGTGAGTCATGGGGGTGAAACTGACTGAGACCTGATTGCTGGATGGAATACCAAGGCCCTGTTTTTATAGATACAACGTGCAACTGGTAGGCATTCATTTTTGCCCTGTAATCAGTGAGGCTTGCACATAGAGGTAATGCAAGTACGTTTATCTATTTAGAAAACCTGAACAATTAAAAACTGTAACACTTGGAGCCCACCCTGGATTTTTTATTTTTTTTTATTTTTTTATGGAATATCTGTGACAAAGCATTAACATAAAGAGAGGAAATATTTCTTTCTCGACTTCGTGGAACATTTTCTCCCTAGCCCAGGAAGGAGTTGGAGAAATTCCAGTAGCTACAAGAGAATTGGTGTTGGATTTCTTGCTTCAATAGGTGGTAGGGACTTAAGTTGAACCTGACTCCTTCAATAAGAGTTCAGTGCAGTGTTTTGAGGCAGTTGAAACAAGAAAGAGGAGGTTTTATGGTGAGCAGGAGTGAATCAAATCAGGGAAACTAGTGAGTTCTGAGTTTGACCTTGAGAGGAACCTCTGAGTTCTCATGAGAGAAGCAACAGGTAGTGAAAAGGACAGATTCTGTGAGAAATACTCCCTAGGGAGCTTTGTCGCTATCAAAGGAAAACAATCTTTGAAAAGACAGAACTTCTGTTTGTTAATTAACCACTGACATATAAGATATTGATAAAAGTGACCTCATTTCATGAGCAGACTGGTGAAGCTTGCCCATATTATTTACATTAGAAATCACTATGCTTAGAAAATATGCTGAAATACTCTTTAGAGAAGGCAATTAATGAAGGGCTTGCATTATGGAATAAGAAATATGCAAATATTCTATGCCACTTTGAAAACTCTTCTATGAAATTATTTTAGCACGTTCTTACATGCCATAATTTAGTGTTAAACATAATTAAGCAAATTATTTCTATGGCTAGAAACTTTTATATAAATTGGTGACTTTAGGTTCTGAGCAATGAAATATAAATTTAGTCACTTTTTAAAATGACTATAGCCACTGTGTTCTTTTCATTAGAGCCGATATTTTAAGTAGGAAAATACAACAGTTTTTTCAAGCCACACCATTTAGTACAGGGCCTGGATGGGGTTTTCTGATGGTCTTAAATGTGTGACTTTCCAACTGAATATTTGGGGTTCTCCTGATACTTCAAAGAATGCAGTTCATACAGTAAGTTCTTCCCTTGAGATTTCTAAGAAGATCAGAGGCTGAGAATACACAGCCATTCATGCACAGATACACAGACCTTTTCATTCTAGGAGCAGCACCTACCTATTGTCAGATCTGAAAAGAATGCTCTCCAAGAAAATATGGTTGACTGGGTCCAATTTCCAGGTGGCTGCAGCTCTGCAGTCCTCTTTGCCTGCAGTGATCCAAAGCTTTTTGCTAAAATAATAGACAGTTTTTATTCCCAATTTCCACCTGTTCCCAGAATGATATTAATTCTATGTCCACTGAGATTCTTAAGGTACTATCACTGACCACAGATATGTATGTACCTTCCTAAAAAAGTGAGATGATTCAAGCATTCTCATTATGGCCGGGTTGGAGAATGCTTTGGAAGGTCTCACAAATTTTTATTTGAGTAAAATCATTTGCATAGGCCCACCTTAGATTTGATACACAGTGAGTACATTAACCATTCTCCCTGTCTTTGTGCCTAATATGGCTCATGCCTATTAACACCAGGTAAGCTCAGGTAACCTCCTGTCTCTCCCTTTTAGCAGGAAAATTTACCTAAAATGCTATGGGAAAAACCTTTTGTGTAAATATCCCATATCTAGATCCTAGAGAATTCTCTAAAAAGCTTTCGCTCTTAGGCCAATGAGATTCTGTCTTGGCACCTCTGTCCTCTTGAGGTAATTCCTTTTGCTGAAGTCTTCTTCATTAGCACTTATCAAACCAAATAGTATGTGAGCTAACGTTGAGAAAGTATAATTTCAAAGGGCATTGTGAGGCTTGTCCTTTCCAAGAACATTTTTGCCTTTACCTTATATGTTATTTTCCTTTTGATTTAATGTGATGTTTTTGATTAAGTCAATACTTTGAGTTAGACAAACAACTTCTAGGTTTTTGTATTCAGAATATTATTATTACAATCCACACATATTAACTGAGGGTAGAGAAAGAAGCAGTACTAATATGTATGTTCTCAGCTAATTGCCATTTTAAAAATCACAAGATGGCTGAGATACAGAACTGCTAAGTCTCAGTGAGTAAGTGTGAGTGTAGGGAGTTCACATTTATGTGCTAATCATCTACTGTGGCAGTCATTCAGTTATAACATATAAACTTGGGAGCAGTTGGTTATTTATGTTTAAACATGAGCCCTTAAAGGGGTAGAGACAACTAGTATACCAAGAAGTTCAAAGAATTCAGTAGCTGCAGAAAAAGAAGCAAAGAAGAGAGCCAATCATGAAACAAAAGTAATAATTTCCTGAGTTTATGATAAATTTCTGGTTCCTGGTCCTGGTCCCTTTTACGGTGTGGTAGTTCTTACTGCCCTTGAGTACTCTGTGATAATATTCTGTCCTAGCAAGTAATCTTTGTATTAGTTTGGAGCTAGTTTGAATTATTTACTGTCACTTCAAGCTAGAACAGTTTAAATAAGGCAGCAAGAAGTACTAATGGGTAGCTGCAATTATGAGGAGTGTACTACATCTAGTACAATGCCCGCTCTGTGGGATATACTGAATAAATGCAGAAAGACAATTTGGGTAGGTGGTGGCAATGAGACGGGAAAAGACGGGATGGAAACCAGACATCTATGATAAAAGAAAACCCCAAAGTATTTGGCAAGTGATAAGAATAAAAGAGAGGACTGATGCCTATGGTGATGGTTCAGGCTAGAGGAAGCTAACTCTAGGGGTAGGTGACCTGTTATCTTTTTCAAAATAATCCTATTCCAGTAACTTTTTTTTTTTTTTTAACAGCAACGACAACAAAAACAACAACAACAATAACAAAATCTAAGGGCATAATGACTAATGGAAAAGCACAGACCAAAATAAATAGTACTATAAGTAATATATAAAGCATTTGCACTTTTAAAATATTGGTCTCTTTTGATGCATTTGATGAAAAAGCGACCACCACCCACTTTTTGTATCCTTTGCTTTGTGAATAGAGTTGAATGTTTTTAGGCATTAAAGTGGAAGCTAAAGAGTACTTTCTTTAGAAGAAAATTTTTTACCTTTTAATGCTCATCAATTTAGCCCTATACAATGCAACTGGAAATGGGGTGTTTCTATTTCAGCGAAGGTGTTGGGAAGATGGTGAGTATAAGAGACTTAGTTGTAAATAGCCTCAGACACGGCAAGTTACAGCTGAAGGACAGTGTATTCATTTACGTAGGATGGAAAGGACCATTAGTCACACATCCATCTTTTCAGTCACTGAGAGAACAATCCCATTAGTACTATCATTTTTGAATAATAAGAAAAATGTATGTATGCCCTTGGAAGTTCAATAAACAGTGAACCATACAGCTGAGAAATTTGCTGGCACCTGGGAAAGTTAATTAACTTCATAATTTTATTGGATATTTTCTACATTACTAGAACAGTATATGAAATATATCTTGGCAACCACAAAACATAAATATAGCCTCAAAAGAAAAAGTTGAGAGAAGAAATATGTAAATATTAACACAATGTCTGCACAAGTAAGTTGCTTGCTATAGGTAAATAAAGGAAGGAGGAAATGTTTTCCCAGTCCATTTCAGAGTTGATTCGAGTGTAAGATGCACCGAAGCCCTGCATCACAATAGGTAGGCTTGTCTCTGGTTTTAATCACTGCTGTGGACCTGAGTCTGCAGGAGCTCAGACTCACTGTGTGCTGACCTTGTTCCATCTCAAGTTTATGCTGCTGGTTGTTCTGTTTTGCACCCAGGGTCTTCTTCAGCACTGTAACCACTGAACCTAGCTAGGCTCAATCTCTGTCTAAAATGTGGAAGAATTTACTTCTCTAATGGAAATCCTCAGAGAAAGGGAGCCAATGGAAAGAGCCTCCTGTCCTTCAGATGAACAGTTCATACGGGTGTTCTGCATGCTTCCGGGTGCTCCTGGGCGCATTCACTCCAGCACACTTGCTAAAGCCTCCTCCCATTGGCTTTCCTTCTTCCTCATCGCTTTTTCCTTATTTCTTCACTTCACATAAAATGACTGTCCCCAAGTCTTTGTCACTGGCTGTTTTTAAGGGGTCCTAAGTTACGACACTAGGTAATTTATAAATTAGACGGTTAAAATTAAAAAAAAAAACAAACAAACTTAAGTACTATACAGAAATAGTTAACTTACTTTATTTCACCTATAAAATGGGTATAAATCATTTTATATTCTGTGTTTATGAAAAGTTATAGATGAATTAAACTTTGCAAAACAAATCAGTCATTAGAAATTTTCTCAATTTCTGAAAGTCATTTCTTCTATCACTATAAGTTTATATTATTTCTAAGTAATTAATAAGTTATATAGATCAATACATCACTCATTAAATACAGTAATGAAAGCAATTTGTTTTGTAAGTGAATAAATTGTTTCAAAATAGAAATAATTATCTTTTTAATTTGTAAGAGCTAATTTTGATATAGCAATTTTCTTAATATGAGAAGACATACTTATTTTGCAAATGTATATAATGAAGACTTGAATTTTCCTTTTGAAATAAATCTCTTTTAACTTCTTAAGGAATATGTGAACTTTAAAAGGACAAAATGGAATTGTCCTTTATGAATTAATTTTGCTAGTTAAGCTTTTGTTATTATAAAGCTTATAAAGTATGTCTTGAATGCATTTTATAGGCATTAATTAATAATAAATAAATAAATTTGGAGAGAAAATCTACTTAGATCAGATTTTAAATACAAGTAAATATTTGGAAAATATAAAAACACTTCAAAATGTTACCTAAGTGTTGAAAATAGTTTTCTAGAATTAATGATAAAAGTAATTCAAAATGAAGGAGAATGCTAGTAAAACAGACTGTAAAGTTTTCAATTATATATTCTTTTAAAAATGTTTTCAGTTTGAATAACATCTCTGGAAAGCAATCATATTAAACATAAAATTTTTCTCTATATGCAAAAATTTAGATTTAAAGAAAAGCTTCAGTTGTTAAGAGACCTGGAAATCTATTTATTTGAAAATATTTATTTTGCTTGAAAGTCTTTCATAGTGTTCTGAAAATTTTAATTAGAATCATTATTATCAATAAACATGGTATAATGTGCCAATAATCAACAGAAAATTTAATTATATGTTTATTTAAAAAATGCATATTTATAAATCCAAGGTGATTATTAGCTAAAAATAAAATAATTATAAATATCAGAAGTAAGCAATTATTGATGTGAATTTCAACTTAGGAGATATTAATATTTTTAAGGTAACATGTAGTTTTTATTCCTTCCTTTAATTTACTCCAACTTTAAATCTGAGGTTTTATGCTCAGTCTTTGCCAGTCTATGATGTGGTTCGAAAATTCAGCCTCCCTTTTAACAATGTATACAGAGATAATTTCATTATTTATTTGGTCAAACTTGGTCAACCACACTTGACTACCGATAACAATGTATAGATTTTTCTGTATTTCTACAATGATATTAAACACATTCATCTAAATTAATTGTAAAGATGTTTTGTCAAAAGTGAATGTAAAAATAAAAACACATCTATGTGATATACACAGGAAAAAAATTAACCACAAAATATTTTAGATAATTTGAGTTTTAAAAAAGTAATTTATTTACTATTTACTCTATAATTTGCAGTAGAAAATGTGTTTTTTAATTTCAATTTTTATCTTTTTTTCTTACATATACATAACATCTTGAATTATTATTCAGAGAATGTTATGTTAGTATACATGGATAGTATATGTTAGCTAAACTCTTTCTTCATGAGGATATTGGAGGAGAGATATTATATTTATTACATAATAAAGATCTTCGAAGTATCAGAAGGAAAAGTAATTTTTATAGTCAAATGAGACCAAATTAAGGGGAGAGAAGGTGGAGTGGTCAATCCCTAGCACATAGAGTAAAATGATGCATTATTAGTAGGGAATTAAAATGAAGTTCTAAAACTCATTAAATTGGTCTGCATTTCATTTACATGATGTGCCAATGTTTTTGAATAATTTCAATAACAAAATACATTCATCTATCTCCAAAATCTTTTATATTTCTCAGTTCTACACAATTACAGAATTACTATTGATTATCTCTCCCCAACCCCTCTATTGATCTTAAATTATATACTTAAAATGAGCCATACTAGTACAGTGTTTAGTTCTGATCTTCTAATACACATCATATTCAAAATAGAAATTAATTAATATATATATATTTTTTTATTGTAAAGTTGGTCATGGGACATAAGACTCAGACACAGATGCTCAATTTAAGAGTAAGTTTTTAATAATTTGAAAATTTTTAAAATCACTTCAGGTACAGTCTGAATACACGTTTGTGATATTAGGTATTATATATTCCTGAGTTTAAAGAATCTATTCAAAATAAGCAATGATAGCACAGTGATTATAAAGACTAAAAAAATGAATTTGAGTTACTTCAATGCTATTGCTCAATGTAACCACTTGAAATTTTTAATTTGCATTTAAAATTTAAAACAGCATAAACTGTGAGGTGTAATATTTTTGTTAGGCAAATGAAATTTTAGTTTATACATAAAATATATTGTTAAACTTGAATATTTTAAAACTGACAATTGAATAAAGAAAATAAGTATTATTACGGATTACTGCCTGGCTATTACTGATAATAATTTTGTCCTTTAGAAGATGGTGATAGAAAATGAGAATATTCTATGTTTTCAAATGCATTATATATGCCTCTGTTACATATTTACTAAATTAGATAACCATAGAACTGGAGAATATTAGGAGATACTTTCTCAACATTTCTAGTTATTGCTGCATAAGCTGAGCTACAATGAAGATGCAGAAGTAACTTCAGAAAGGTCACAGATATTTTTAATAGAAATTTGAACAGCTAGAGTTCATAACTATTCTTAATCATGGATCTTACATTATAAAACTTAATTTTGCCTTGGTGTCCTTGGGAGATTAAAAATGCTCTTTAATTTACAAAATGAATACATAAAGAAGCCAATGTAGGTAAATATTTGTAATAGTTTCACTCGTTTTGACAACTAACGGCTTTTAAGCCCCGCCATTTCCTCTTCCCATTCTGCCCCACACCTGGGAAAGCTAATAAAAATCCCAGATGTATCCTCCCGTGGTGCTAGTGAGAAGTTCAAATCATGCAATTCCTTCCCTACCCAGGAGACCCGGCCCCTAACTCCAATCCTTAACTACCATAAATCTCATGCTTGCCTCCTTCCCCTGTTCTCTTAAGCTGTTTCTGAACCTGCTTGGGAGGTTGCCTTGCTCTCCCTTCAAAAGCTTCATTTTATAAGTGGGGAGTGTGTGTGTGTGTGTGTGTGTGATCATCAGCTTAGACATCCAAATAATATATTAAGTGGAGGTTTCATCCAAACTCTGATGAGTGATTATAATGAGGTTGTTCTCTCAATGTAAGATACATACTGAATTCAGCCAACATGGGGGAGCTGTAGGAATGTGGAAGAACCATCCTCTATTCCAGCACAATGAAATGTTGGGTACATTAACTACAAAGGAAACATTTTATGTCTAGTTGAGCTCAAATCCAAGACACAGAAACTGCAACATTGTGTAAATAAAAAAATAAATAAATAAGATTTGAAGCTGAAATGTCCAAAGAGAATATGTATATAAAATACAGCCATTAAGAGCTGGTCATTGGAGTTTTTCAGCTTGTTAAAGAAAGAGAAAACTAAATTTCATCCCTTTATACCCATGAAGTATAGCAACTAAAATACTTGAATGAAATTATCTATCATAAAACCTTGTACCATCCATGAAATAGAACTAGGGAAACTTTCATATTTCCTAAGGCACTATAAGAAAGCTTGATGTATTTTAAGAGCCATGAGTAGATAGTCTAGTCTTAAGAAAATAGAACTGCAAGCTTATGCCATACATTATGTTGGGTCAAAATATGCCCTACTTAAATGGCCCCGGGGACCTCAACTTAAGAAAATAACATAAAAATTTGCCCCAGACTTACAGAATTCTACTTCAGATATTCTGAGTTTTCTAAATTTTAAATGAAACACAGAAAAGGTAAAATGGTAAAAATAAATAAATAAATAGATAGATAGATAGATAGATAGATAGATAGATAGATAGATAGACAGACAGATAGATAACAAGCTCATGTATACTTAATAGGAATATATGGCACAATCTTATAACAGTTCTACAATCCAGGTCATAGATGATATGCTTTTTAAACAACTACCAATGAAGAACATGTCACAGAAATATTAATGCTCACATAATAGCAGTAGTCAGAAAAAGCAAGTGTCAGTTCTTCCAACTAACTGGAAAGCTTTTATAATAAAATTGAAATTCTGAAGGACACTTTTGATGAGTCTGTTGAAAACACTCAATGTTATAAAGTAAGATGGAGAACAATTTTAAAAAGAGATACTGTATTAAAATAATGGACATATTTTTAAAGAAAATGAAGTGAAGAGGTTATGGAGTAGATAATACATACCTAAAGAGTAAATTATTGATATAGATACATGTGAAGAAATTATTAAAAATGAGGAACAGGGAGATAAAGAAGTTAAAAAGAGAGATCCTGAATAACTTTCCTTAGAATTCATATAGTGAGGAACAATAGCACTCTTTGAAAAGAACTACCTAGAATTAAAGTTATGCTGAAGTACTCATGTTGACAGAGAATGCCAAATCTCAAGCGAAATAAGTAAAGAGAAATGCATTTGAAAAGTTAATGTAACATGATAACTATAAAGCTTCAAAGTAAAAAAATAAATCCTAAATCCAACTGGGCATAAAGGATTACCAATACAATACAATAGAATCAAATTTTTAAGTATTGAAAATCATAGTTTTAAGTAATGACTATATAAAGTTTTATTGTTAGCTAAAATATTGTTATGAAACATCCATAGAAAAAGAAAGTTTACTAATCATAGCTCCTTAGTAAAAGATATGCTAAAGCATTTCCTTCAGCAGCAAGGAAATTGAAATTACAAGGAAAGAAAGGAAAATTAACCATGCTGGAAAGTCTAAATAAGTACTAAATATAATATTAATTTCTGGAAACAAAATATAGTGTACTTAAAATATTGGCCAATAACATTGAAGATGAGAGGTCAAGAAGCAGAATTACAATATTCTAAGACTTTTGACAATTAGGAAATAGGTAATTGAGTAACTTTTTACAATGTTAGGCTTGTGTGTTAAAAAGACATAAAGGTTAAACTGTGTAAGAGTTACCAACACAAGCAGAAAAATCAAATGTTTAAATTCCAAATGACTAGAGGTCAAAACAACAGGAGTATTTACAAAATTGATTGATCCAGTGGTATCCAAAATGAAGGAAAATAAGTAAAAGAAAAGAGAGAAATAAAGACAAATACATCAATAACCACAATAAATACAAATGAAACAAATTTATCTATTTAAAAGACAAATTATCATATTAGATAAAACAATAATAATGACCAAACAAATCAAATTACATGCTTTTTAAAGACATGATTCAAGAAACATAAGATAGTTTGAAAACAAAACATGGAAAAAAATTTACCAAGACTATATATGACCAAAGAGAGCTGATTTAGAAACATTATTATTAAAATGAATTTAATTTAATACAGAAACATTAATAAAGATAAAAATCACTACAAAATCACAATTTAAAAAATCCAGTGAGATTTAGCAAAGATAAACTCCATGTATTCACATTAAAACTTAGGAATATATAAAGTAGGAACTGAGAGTTGTAAAGAAGCATTGAAAAATTAATAGTCATAATAAATATTTATTTTTTAAAAACTAATTTTTAAGAAGAATGTGTATTTTCTATGTTTTGATTCACATTAAATTGCAAATAAATGATTCACAAATATTGACTGAATACAAGTGTACTAGCCACTACCACCACCATCATGAATCACAAATATATACAAAGTCGTTACATAATACAAGTTCTCTGAGCATAAGGCACTTAAAGATAGTGCCACATATTGTTGGGAAAAAAAACACTTAAAAAAAACCAAACTTGTGAGTTACAGAGTAACTTAAGGGATATTTAAGATAATTTTGTAAAATAAAATTATAACTTATTTTAAAAATAAATATACATGGTATGCAAGTGAATTGTTACTCAGAGGAAGACTTATGGCTTTAGATGATTCGCTAATAAACAAGAAAACAAGAAATCAGGAAAACAATAAAGTAATTATTCAATTCACAAATCTAGGATGATACATATTAAAATATTAAGAAATATTCAACCCATATTCAGTCTTCAATAGGGGTAGTACAAAAAATTTGGAAATTGTGGAGTTTTTGTCATTGTTTATTATAATGTGCTATTGGCATTTAGTGCCAATGGGCCAGGGATACAAATGTCCTGCAATGCACTGGACAGATCCATGTAACAAAGAATTGTCCAACCCAAACTGCCAAGTGACTGTCCATTAAGAAATGTGAAATTTCTACATTTGATGAAGTTGTGTAATGGGAGCTCCCTTACCCTGTTGGCAGGACTATTAATTAGAACAACCATTTGAAGGGCAATTTGGTAATATTTGATGAGGTCGAAAATGTACACACTCTATCCTTGTCCTATGACCAGACATTTTAGTTATGAGTACATATTCTAGAGAAGCTCATAAACATGTATACCAGGAAACAAGAATAGGAAAAATTTAAGAAGCTTAGATGTAAATGATAGATTGAATTAATGACTTGTGGCACATTCACATAATGAATGGAATATTGTGTGCCCATATAAATGAATGAAATATTTTATATGCAGACCCATCATAAAATATTAAATGAGAAAAAACTGAAGAACAGTTCAGGGGAAAAAAACTCAAAAATCAACGCATAATTTTATGTATTATTTATAGATACATATAGTCAACGAATTATAAAATTATTTACAAGAAGTATAAACATCCTCATTATTGTGGCTGCCTGCCTCTAGGGAAAAGGGCAAAGACTATGAGACTAGAAAGGAGGATGCCCAGGTCTTCAACTTCATGTATTATTTTACTTTTACTAAAGGAGGAAAACATGAGAAAACCTTTGTTAATTTTATCTGGTGCTTACAATGAGGTATGCTGTCCTCTGTAACTTGATCTATTTTTTGAAACAAAAATTTTCACTAAAAATTCAAGTTTATGAAGTACTTTGTTTAAGTTACATGTATAATAATTTAAATATTAGAGTCTGCACTGTAATAAAATTTTAGGTTACAGATTCTCTACTTGTGTCTTACACTGTATTCTCTTTCATATTTCCACTAACTCCTAAATATTCTCTTTCATGAAACTTTGAACATAGTTTGTTCACGTATATAAACACTTTCTTAGCTTTACATTTTCACCTGTTAAGTTATATCAACCAGATCTTTTAAATACCAAGGTTTTTTCTCCTTAAACTATGATTATTTTTTCTCTTCTTTATCTTCTCAAAATTCTAAATTATATGAAATCTTATTGTAAGTCATATTTATTATCTAGTTTCCATATGCCCTACCATGCGACCAGATATAGAAATACATTTTATGAGCAAGGCAGTTTGCCAGGGGTTTTAGAAGGGTACATAGAGATTCAGGTCTTGTTTCTTAGCAACTTATGGTTTAATAAAATGAGAAGTTTGGAGCGGAAGTAAAATGAATATATTTAACTTTATTATAGAGTATTAAAAGCTCATAAAATGTTTTAGGTGGAGTATGTGAGAGAAGGATATTAAAATGAGGGAAATGAAGTCAGGGGAAGATATTCTACTAGAAAAAATACTATTTTTAAAAAAGTAGGAAATAGCAAGACTTCCAGTTTCAACATCTGTCCAGAATAGTTGGGAAAGGAATCATTTGTACACATTGTAGAGGGTTGTAATTATTATGGAAATGAGTACTTTGGTATGTAAGAGAGACAGAGGAAAAAGTTTTAGTCTGGGTTTGGGTTTGGGAAGTACAGAGGATATATTCAAACCTTCAATGTAGGAAAATTAATTCAAAAATTATATGGAGAAAATCGTCATGGACTTCTCTTGTGATACATGGTGGAGTCTCCAATAGCAGAAATCATAGCAACTTACACACTATTATTTATTTATTTATTTGTTTACTTACTTAGTTATGACATGATACTCAATAGATGCGGAATGAAGGGACAAAAGCTGCCTTTTAGAAATATAGTCAGGCAGAGACATCCATTCATTTTATTGATGCCATTCTCTCCGCTTTCAGTCTTACCCGATGACAGATGTTGTCTAGGAGGACCTAAACTCCATGCCAGGAAGACTTTTCTGAAGCCAGGCCATTTCTGTGGCTGTCTTATGATGTGTCATTGAGTACCTGTTGCTGGGACATCTTTAGCCTATAGCTAAAGAGCCTGGAGAGCAACCTTCATTGCTCAGGCCCAGCTTGCCATCAAATAAATACTAATTACTTCCTTCAGGAAGCAGATCTCCCTCCCAACTCCATTATCTGCATGGTGGGAATTCACTCATATTTATCAAGAAGTACTTTGCTTAAATATCGTTTGTAATAATATCAAGTGCTTAAGATTTAGAAACTTGTTTAAAGAAACTTTTATTTTTTTAATCAGGAAGGTTTCTCTGTTATAAAAGTAGTGAGCACATAATATTTATAAGCCCATCTAGTGCCACTGAACAGAAAATTCCTTTGCCTGTCATCAATTCACTTATAGTAGCTCTGTTGTTGGTGATTGTGAAGTGGTGACCTTCTAATTAATATGTTTTAGTAAAATGGCTTTTTTTTTTAATAGAAAAAGAAAGGAAAACATCTAAAGCATTGTCTTTCTCTCAAACTTTAGAAATTTTCAGCATTATTACGAGGGCTTTTGTTTTTTAATGACTGGAATGTATTTTTCCCAATAGCAGTTTCAAGATAGATTTGACAAAAGAACCAGAAACCAAGTTGTTCTTAGAGGTACAGACCAAAGAGAAGCCCTGTGACATTTTTTAAAATAAGTATAATGTGAAAAAAGAAAAAAAACATAAATAAAAATGTCTAAAGCATTTCTTCCTGTCCAGATCTTCTCCTCTGCTTGATTGGTCAGGAATGATGATGTGATTCATCATCTTCACTTCAGCCATTAAGATTAAAACTTTCAGAAACGCTGACTGGATCAGGAGGACATCACTTTCCATTGTCTCCTCTAAAACTCAGTAATGATTAACTTAGCTATGCTGAAAGGAGTGAGCATGAAATTCTAAAGTGGAGTTACTTCACACGAATTGTACTGTTTATTCCTTCTAGATGTCAAAACTGATACAATTAAACTATCATCAGTTCACAATGATTAAATCATGAAGAAACATTATACATACAACTTATAAAATCACGCTTGCTCCAAATAGCTGACTCCCTTAGGAAGACTGTTTTGATTAGAACAAAGAAAACACTGAGACTTTGTCATTCAGAAGCAGCCATCATGTTTTCTTTCTCTCTCTTTTTTTTAAGAGGAGATAGTTGTGTCATGTACGCAATGCTATTATGGTCTAAAATATTAAATGTCCAATTTTTCTTCTAGTGTTTGAAGGAGCTTGAATTTACGTCTTTGTTCATTTTGAAAACTCTGGATGTCATCCTGGGCAACATTAGTTTTTACCTGGAGCTCTTATATCAACTATTCAAGGGCTTTTGAGTTTCAAGCTCTAACTATCCAAAATATATGGAACGTGGAGTAACTTACAAGTAAAAAATATGGCAGATAGAACATTATAATTTTTCTGAGAGATACACAAGAATATTCAAATAATGAAGAGGGTAGCATGGTTCCTGGATAGGAAGGCAGAATATTATAAAGAAATTTTAATGAACTTATAGAGTAAAATGAATTTTCTTTTAAATTTGACAAAACTGTTCTTAAGTTCTTATTGAATAAAAAAAATTAAAAATAGAATAGTCATAATTTAGGATAATTTCCATTAGATACTAAAATGTAATGAGGTTCAGGCCTAAGACTGAGCAGAATAAATAATGAGAAATGAGACAAAAACCTAAAATAAACAATTATGTAAAATTTAAAACAATAAGAAATTTACTGATCAATGAATTTTTGATAAAAATCATTGGAATCATTGTTTAACTATTTAAACAAATAAATTTGCATCACAGAAACAATATTAAATTAAGTTTCAGCTTGACTGAAGTGCTTAATGAATAATAAAACTCTAAAAACAGAAAAAAATGTGCCTTTTCGTCAGAGGGAAAATCATCCTTAGTTTAAAATTAGTGGTAGAAGACACAAAGAAATACAGATATGTTAGATTATATGATCCTTTGAGAAACTTTATTGTGGCAAACTAAGAAAAGTTAAATTATAAATTAGAAAACTTTATTTAATAACTAAGAGAATGTATTATAGATATGTATTTAATATTTTTACCATAAAAAATATGCAAACATATCAATAACACAAATGAAAAAGAAAATTGGTTTAAAAATAATGAAATACAAAAATTTAGAAAATTTATCAAATTCTTTGTTTGTAGAAGTGAAACACATGAAAACTTTAAATGACAGTTTTTTGAAAAAGACAGCAGCTGTTTATAAAAGATTACACAAAATATTGAAGAGGATGTAGTAAAAGAGATGTTTTCTTATATTGACTTTGGAATATAAATTGGGACAAATTTTTAGAAATATTTGACCATATTTATCAAGAATCATAAAAGTAGTAATGCTTAAATACTACAGTCTATGAATCTTTTCTTAGAAAATAATCTAACTTATAAAAGATAGGAATAAAAGTGTTTATACAAATTACCTACATTAGTTCAACTCGAGAATATCAAGAAATGTTTAAGATGGTTAGCAAGTAAACCTAGATTTATACAGATTTTAATAATAAACATCCATACTATATTAAAGGAAAACATTCAAATTTCACATATAGCTTGTCTCAGCTATGTAAATACATCAAATACAAACAAAAAAAATAACATTTAAGCACTTATTTTCTTATATCTACTCATGGGTCTTCCCTAAATTTTCAATAATAAGCATGTAATATTTTCACAATGGCAAAATGGAATAACCAAAACAAATCAAAGAAGAATGCAAATGGCTTATTTAATTGAAGTAAAAATACCCTGAATATACATTTTTACAGACAAGAACATTGAGTAAATACAAATGTTTAATTCTTTATTAATAAAAAACAGTTTTCATATTGAATAAATTTGTTTTCAGTTCTTCAATGACTATGCTTTGTTAATTATAATTCAAAATAATAAGCTTTTTTCTTGACAATATAATTGACAATATAATTCTAAATGTCACTTATATGACTATACAAATGAAAATAGGAATATTTTTTTTTGACATTTTAGGTGCAGGAATTCTATTGAATATTAAAACATAATTATAAAACTACAATGATTTCATTTCCATAACCAGTAAAAGAGAAAGAACATTGATGTAATCCATTAAGTAGTATGAACTTCGAATATTGTTTTTTTTATATAAAATTTCTATGCCTTGACTTCCAAGAAAACAGCTTAAAGTGAAGATTGGGATTAATCTTTAGGAGGCACAATGTCAGGGTGATGAGAGTATATGTCTCAGGGAGCTCTCAGGGGAGGAAGAGAATTCATGAAAGGTGATGCATTAATGTGCTGTCAATACTCCACCATCACCTCTAAGACAAAGCTGATCACTTGGCAGATTCATCTGCTTGGCCTCAGCTCACTGGACATTTGTACACAGAATTCATTTCTTTGTTGTCCGTTGGAAGAAGAAAGCACAGGACTGCTATTTCCTAGTCATTAAATTTTCACCCAGAAGAAGTTACATCCACACCCCTTCCCAAACACACACACAAATGTGCACACACACTCTTTCAGGTTACATTACTTGATCTCTTTGGTGGTTGCTTGGAAAACTCAACCTGTTGCCCTATGGTATGGTACATTATTCAAAATAGGAACTAGAAACTAAGGGCAAATTGTTGATTAGACTGACTGTACAGTGGC
>NW_011888806.1:2350598-2395046 GCF_000151845.1 Pteropus vampyrus | reverse complement strand
TTTTTTATTGTTTCATTAGAGTAGGATCTATCTCTCCCCACTGTAAGACCATCTGTTGACAGCAGGGGCCTAATCTGTCTTGCATACTGGAGTGTAAGAAGGAGCCATAAAAAATGACTAACTCACGGTAGGCATACAATGAATAGCTTGTAACGAACAATACCGAAACAACTTATAAGGCATTTTTACTAATCAAATAACATTTTAGAAAGGTAAATATCAGGGCTGGTATAAAAGTGTGAGTGTGTGTGATAGTCACTTTTACTTTGAAGCTGGATTATGACTCATTTTTTAAAAAGCAATACACATCAAATACTTAAATATATGTATGCTCTTTGATCAATTATAAATAATGACCAATTAACTAATTGCTGAATGACTCTTAACAATATAGCAGCTTATACTTATAACATATTCATCACCTTACATAGTTACCATTTTCTTTTTTTGTGTGGTGAGAACACTTAAGATCTGCCCTCTAGGCAAATTTCAAGAATACAATTTGTGTTGTTAACTAAAGTCACATTCTTATACCTTAGATACATAGAACTTATTCATCTTGCATAACTGAAACTTTAGCACCTTTGACCAATATCTCCCCTTTTCCTCTCCCGCCAGACTCTGAAAACCACCATTCTACTCTCTGCTTATGTGTTTCACTATATAGATTCCACATAGAAGTAAAATAATGCCTTATTTATCATTCTGTGTCTGGTTTATTTCACTTAACATAATGTCCTCCAGGTTCATGAATGTTATTGCAAAAGGAAGGAATAATATTTCAGTGTGTGTGTGTATCTCACATTTTCTTGATCTATTCATCTATTGAAGGACATTTAGGTTGTTTCCATAGCTTGGCTATTGTGAATGTTGCTGAAATGAACATGGAGGTGCAGATAGCTCGACAAGATCCTGATTTTATTTCCTTTGGATATATACTCAGAGTGAAATGGTTGGATCATATAGTAGTTCTATTTTTAATTTTTGGAGAAACTTCTTCACACTGTATTCCATGGCTGTACAAATTTATCTTCCCACCAGCAATGTGTGAGAGTTCCCTTTTCTTTTGAAAAATGTCTTTTCACGTCTATTTACATTCATTTCTAAATCTGGTTATTTGTTTGTTTGCTTGCCATGTAAACATTAAATATGTAATTTTCGGGTATAGATTAGAAGAATATTTCAGATCACTGTATAAATAGTATGTTAAAAATATCTGAAACTGTCTGCCTAGCAAAACACTTTATGTAAGCCACGTTTTTAATGTAGCAGTTCCTTTTGTCGTTTTCTTAGTGTATGCATCTGCCTAGTCTATTTTCGTTTTATATTTCAACATTCCTATTTAATAGGATACAGTAAATATTATACATACACACACACCACAACTAAATAGAATAAATTGAGCTTTAAATGGAAATGCAAAAGGAAAGTTTGCTTTCTAAACAATAAATTTCCACTAACTTTCCAATGAAATAAATCATGTTAATACTGCTATGAACATACAATATTTGGGAGAGAAAAATAGGCCTCAAATACTTGTTCATTTTAAGTGATATGTACTATGTACACCAACACAGATATGCTGTGATGCCTTGGACAAGTTACTTTATATTTCTTGTGAATATCTAGGTAATTTTGCAACGAATGAGTAAAAATGATTGTTTAGGCAACTTCGATCATACTAAAGTCTTACATTAGCAGTTAATAGCATGAAGAAAAATGTGAGAGGCTCAATTTGCTTTCAAATAATCTATCAAGATACATTATAGGCTCTACGGTTTCATTCTAAACAATTACTGAAAGGATATATATTTATAATTACTAGCAGCTTTTTACATGTCTACTTATAACAATTAAATATCCTGAAGTCATTTTCACATAAGTTGAATTGTTGAAACTATAATTAAAAGTAACATTATATCTTTTAACAATTAGAAATACAAATTCAAGTCATAGTATTGATAACAAAACCTGACTGCTGTGCTCTTCATTAGCTTACCCATTAATATATTGAAAAGACTTTTACATGATTTAGGAATATTAAGAGGTTTTTTTAAATCGATAATGTACCTGAATTTTTTGTTATAATGTACTTTACCCCATCTTTTTAAATGTTCACTTTTTTCCCTTGAATTTGTTAATGTAGTGAAGTATAATACTGTTTTTTAAAATTAATCTTTAATTATTTTTAATTATTTTTTTCTTTTTACCTTTAAAGTCTTTTCACCCTTTTCTCCTATCCATAAAAATGCTAATTTTTATAATGATAAATATCAATGTATTCCTTGGATAAACCAAATTTCATCATATTATTTTTAAATAACAAATATTGCTGCATTCATTTTGTTAATTTTTTATGTAACATTTTAGCATCTACATTCACAACCAAAATTGATCCACACATTTACTTTTATAGATAGTTTTTACTTGGTTATTGCAATAGACTGAATATTTGTGTCCCTCCGAAACTCATATGGTGAAATCTAATCTTCAGTGTGATAGTATTTAGATATAGGGCCTTTGGGAGGAGATTAGATCATGAATAGAATTAATGCTCTTATAAAAGGGACCCCAGAAAGATCCATTACCTTTTTCACCACTTGAGGTCACAGTGAAAAGACAGTGGCCAATGAAGAACAGAGCCTCCGATTTTAAACTAATTCAATAAGTGGAGTACCATTTGTTGGTCCAGGTTCTTTTGAATCAGTTTTATTACATTTTATGTTTCTATAAATTTTCTATAAATATGTTTCGTTAAATTTAAACTGCATTGGCATAAAATTATTCATACTATTCTCTTATTTTTTAAATCTGCACTATTTGTATTCACATTTTATATTTTAATTTCATACTTTCTCATTTTCTTTTATTTCTTTTTAAAAAATATCTATAATCTATGTTTTCTCCTGCTATTGTTTTGAAAATTATACATAATTTCTACAATTTTTATGTTCACTTTGGCTTTTTTAATATATTTTAAATGGGATGATTGTTATATTAATTTGTAGCCTCTTTTTCTAATATAAGCAATTAAGTCCTATAAAAATTTCTCAGTTGCATGTCATATTTTGGTATGTAATAGTTATTATCATCCTGTTTCAAATGTTTTCTACTTTTTATTATATTGACTACATTAACACATAAGTCATTAGGTTTATAGGATTTTATACTGTTTGTGTTCTTTATTATTAATGCCTCTTTTTATTACATTTAGTCAAATATGTGGTCTATATAAAACCAAATTTTTGAAATATGTTGACACTTGCTTTGTGACCAATTGCATCGTCATTTAACATCAATGTTCTATGAGTTGAGATATATTGCTGGGTTCATGTTCTGTATTGCTCAAATATTCTACACCCTTATATCCTTAGTCGTTTGGTTATATCAATTACAGAAAGAAGTGTATTAACCTCTTCTATCTTGAGCAAATATATCAATTTCTCCTTTGATTCTGTTAATATTTCTCAAGCTATTTATTAATTGCATACATGTTTCGAATTGACATTTTTTTCCCCTGATAAGATATAAGTTCTCCACTGGAAAGTTATCGATGAGGGCAGGTTTTTGCATCTGGTTTTTCACTATTATATGTTCAATATCTGGACCTGTACCTGGCTCCAGAAATAATTGTTGGCAACTAAAGGAATTATCTTGGTGAATTAGATGTTTTTCCATTAGATAACAATTTAAAAAAAAAAAAAAACACTAGAAGTGTTTTCTTTCCTTTGAACGTTTTTGTTTGCTTTTAATATAGTAACAAAATTTTTTTGATTAATAGTGACTATGTTGTTTTCTTTTTTCATTATTTTTCTCAATTTTTAGTGTTATGATAAGTGTGTTTGTGTTAATAGCACACAATTTGATACATAAATCTGAAACTTTGCTAACTAAAGAGTTCATCTGATAATTGAGAAAACTCACATATGTTGTATCTCATATATATATATTTTAGGCGAGGCAACCCTTGGTTAACCTCACAGATTGCAAGGACCTTGTCAACTTACAATCTCTTAATTTTTATATTTTTTTACGCCTACAGCACCTGGTCTTCCTAGGTCTCCCATCCAAGTACTAACCAGGCCCGAATCTGCTTAGCTTCTGAGATCAGACAGGATTGGGCTTGTTCAGAGTAGCATGGCTATAGGCTCTTTATATTTTTATTTTATGCTCTTTGTCTCATTTTTTCCCCTATTTTTCTGCCTTCTTTAATTATTTTGATTTGGTTGATTTTCCTCATTATACTGCTATCCCCCTATTGTTTTGGAAGCTACAGAACTTTTTTATTTTTTTAGTGATTGTCATAGACATTTTACATGCTTACCTATTATAAAAGAGTCTAGAGTTGAATAATATCTTAGTATCCTTCTAAACTTAAAAGAAACTTACAGTATTTAAATTCCTATAATTACTTCAATACTAAACATTTCACTGGTGTATTTGAGCATTTTGATTCTGTTTTTTAAGCTCACAAATTAAATATTATCATCATCATAATCATCATCATCATTTTCAGTCAACTTTTTCTAGATTTATTCTGATCGTTACCATCCTTCCTCTTAGGATTATTTTCTATTTTCCTGACATATCTTTTGGGATTTCCTACAGTGAGTGTCTGTCTACTTATGGTAAATTCTGTCAGTTTTTTTTTTTTTTTTTTTTTTTTGTCTTAAGCCATCTTTATTTCACTCTCATTCCTCAAAGTTAGTTTCACTGGGAGTAAAGTTTGAAGTTAGCAAAGACTTTCTAGTAATTTTAAAGAAATTCTATATAATCTTGATTTTTAATTTTGCTTTTATGAAATCTACCACTGTAATTTACTATAATTTATGGTTAATTTTTGCTTTCTTTGCTATTTTGAATAGATTATTCATTGTGAACTTCCCTGTGACAATGAATTAGTAATGTATGAACTTGCTATAGAAATTTCAAATCTTTGTATGGTGTTCTATATCCCCAAAGAGTTGCTTAGAATAACTAGAATAACTAGACCTGAAAAATCATAGTAGTTTCTTTCTTCTCTACAATGCATAGTGTATAACAATTATAGACCTCAGGGATGTCTTGTCCCTCTATCTGGAAGGTGAAGATCTAATGTTCTTCATAGCTTGATATTCATGAATCACTCTAGCGCTAGACTCACCAAGTTTTGGCCCTTGTTCTCTGCTAAAACCTCTGTTTCTGGATTTTTAAAGTGGTATGTTCTAACGAAGATTTCATGTCTCTTTATTTCTTGTCACAGTACCCTCTTGGAATTACTCCAGCTTCTCTTAGTCACTCTTGCTATATTAGTTCTAAACCTTGCTTGATTTATGACCCGTAGCCTCAGCAAGATTCATTTGACATCTGGGGCCAGCTATTTGATCTAGGCAGAAGCTATCAACAAATATGAACAGATCTGAGAGTGATCTCTTTTCTCCATCCAAAAGAGACTCTCGACAATAACCTGGATAAAAATAACTTTCCAATTTGAAAATTTACATTGAATATTTAATGACATATAAGTCAGTTTTTTCAGTCTCAGCATGCACACTCTACGGTAAAATTGCACTTCTCCTTTTACCATTGGTACCAGGATATTTCCTGAATCTTGTTAAATATTAAGAACCACAAAGACTCATGTCTGAAGAATGTATGTACCTAATACTATGAATCAAATAATTAGGAAGTCATGATGAATACATATACTAATTCAATATTGAGTTGGTTATTAAATCTGAGGTACAGCTCCAATTTGTACCTTTGATGTGTCTCTAATTTGGAAGTCTCTCAAGTGTGACTATAAAAAAATTATGAGTCCCATTATGGCTCAATCTCACATTCAAAGAATCTACTATTCAACTCCATAAACCTATTGTATTTATTTTTAAATGTGTTTCAAACACATACAAAAAATCTTCCTTAAAGACTTTAATTTCTCTAGGAAAATATCTTTTGTAAAGAATGTCTTTGAAGTATGTAAAATTGATTCTATGAGGTGATTTTCAGGTTTCATCAACTGAATGCTGAGGACTATACGGCCTAGAACATGCTGGGGACATTAGATGAAATTGGCCCGAATCATAGAATGATTCTTTAGTTTTTCATAAATTAGGGTATTCATTTTGAAATTCAATATGCAAGAAATAAATTTATTTAATATAAAACATTGAGATTTTAGAGTTTATGCATTCAGCAAGCAACAAAAAATTTCTTAAACAAGGAGCATTATCAAGACACGGATAGCCTTAAGCAAAGGTGATCTTTCCTCTCTGGGAGTTTTCTAATGTGCCATAGTTTGTCGAGAATTGTGAAAATTTGAGATTTTTGCCTTACTTGCCAGCTTGTAAATTAGTCTGTCCTAATTTCATAGACGTTGGCAGAGACACATGACTTCTGGATCAGAGGAATGGACTTTTCTCCTTCTTGCACAGCAGGTAGCAGCATCATGGTGGATCCTCACAGTCTGACAGTAACAGTTTTATGAAACCATTTTGATCAGGCCACCTCAGGGACGATTAACTATTTTTACCTCTTCTTTCAGAGTACATTGTTCATCTCTTTATTATCTTACTTAAATTGATACATTTAACCAAATTTTTTAAAGAAAGACTGTTTATAAAAAATTATCTCAATAAGTTGAAAAATACATATGAAAAAAATAAAAGCGAGGTTCACTACTATATGGTTACTATATTCCAGCTTCTAATTTTATGCTTTCTAATATCTGGGCTAGATTTATGCCACATTTCGGTGATCATGTTTAGCCACTTAGCCAAAAAACTGAATAAGATATTTCCATTTGGGTTCTGTTACCTCGAATTATAGGCTAAACCTTCCAGAGATAATAACTAGTTGATAGAAAATATACTTTGTTTCTTCCACACCACATTAATGATGCAATTGATATAACTAACAACAACACTGACATATTTCTGTATTTAATTTATACTCCTTTGAGGAAGTATAAACCAAATTTAGAGATTGCTAAATTAGAAAAATAGAAAAAAAAGTAAAGTACCTTTTGTAAATCCTCTGAAAATTATTGGCCTGTAAAATATGACTAAATAGTAAAGTTCTTATTAGATTATGCTGTTATGACAGGTCTAACAGAACTCTCCACACACCACGTCATACACATCTATATTCACTTAGAAATTTCCTTTGCTCCAACACAGTTGGAGGTAGGCAGGGGTAAACAAAGGCAAGAGTTTAAAGTTGAGAATATGTTGTAATAAGTAACAACTTCTGCTTTCTCCAGATGATTATATTTTTGAAAACATCCACCCCTACTCCCACACACAATACTCCAGTTTGTCCTTGTGTTTGCTTGTTTTCTAATCCATCTCCTAATCACACCAGGAACAATTCTGTCAGTCCATCTGAAAGTTGATTAACTGATTATACACTAGTGAGAATGATATTTAAATAAAAACATGGATATAAAGATATATTTTGATATATTTTGTGCATAAAGTATATTCTCAAAATTATTAAAAGTAGATATCTAATTGGTAAAATTATGTTTGAATCCAGTTTTCTTTATTTCTCGATTTACTTGTATGATCAGAATAATAATCAATGTTATTTTAAAAAATGGTTTAGGATACAAGGGAGGTATAGGAAACACCTCATCATCCTTTAAGAACACATGGACTTTTGTTCTTTAGAAGTTATTACTAATAGTGATAGTGACAAAGATTCTCTTCTTGATCAAACTCTAGTCAGTCTCCTCTGAACACTCTTCTCAACTGGACCCTGACCTTTTAGCATCTGTGTCCATCTTTGCATGGTCCACTCTCACTTTAACCCCTAATACTTCTCCTTAGTAATTTTCCATCCACTGCTCCACACCCTGCTTCTTGGCTATAAGTTCTTGCTTTTCCTTGTTGTATTCAGAGTTGAGCCTTATCTCTCTCTCCCTTACTATAAAATTCCATTGTAATAGCCCCCTCGAGCGAAGTATTTCTTATCATTCTTTAGCAAGTGTTGTGATAATCTTTTTCTTTCACAGTAGACAGATTAATGTCCCTTTAAAAAAAAAAAAGTCCACATTCTAATTCTCAGAATCTGTGAATATGTTAGTTTACATGCCAAAGGTAAGTTAAATTTGCAGATGGAATCAAGGATACACACCAACCAACCTTAAAATAGGAATATTATCTTGGATCATCCAGGTAGGAGGTCAGTGTTATTACAGGCGTCCTTAAAAGGTAAAGAAGGAAGTCGACAAGAACCAGAGAGATGGCAGCATGAAGAAGAATCAGCTTGAATTTGCTGGCTTTGAAAATGGAGAAGGTGAAGGTGCCTGCGCCTTGATTTTAGCCCATTGAGATTGTGTTGAACTTTTATTCTGCGGAACTGTAAGATAATAAACTTATGTTGTTTTAAGCCCCTAACTATGTCATAATTTTTCATAGCAGCAATAGAAAGCTAATACCACCTCTGTATGGTTTGGCTAGAAATCAGAAGCCAGTTTATAGCACTTTAAAGGCCTCTGCAGAGGAGATAGAACACATGGATTTATATCGGCTCCTAGGAAGATAGTGCTAATTGGCACTTTTTTTACTCCTCCTTCTTTTTAATGCATCTCCTTCCCCTAAAGAAGCAGAATATATTTGATTAACCTTTGACTTTGGAGTTACCACATGACTTGCTTTAGTCGATACAATGTTGCAGAAATGAAAGTATGCTTATTCAGACCAGGCAGTAAGAAGTTCCCCTCATACTGTATGTTTCCCTTATACCTGACATCACTGTGAGAAAAGTGTGTCCCAGGTAGCCTGCTGGTCCCCAGAGGAGGACAAACATCACAAGGATAAGAGATAAACAGCCTGAGCCAAGCTCAACCTAGAAAAGCCAACCCCAGCTGACCTTCAAACATGTAAGAAAAAAATACATGATTATTGTTTTAAGCCACTGAATTTTGGAGTACTTTGTTAGGGAGAAGTATCAAATTCTTCTAGCTCCAATCTAAGACTTTTTGTTTTTGAGTGATAAAGCATCGTAGCCATATTCATGCTCCAAGCTTTTGAGTTGGAGGCCTAAATCTGGAAGCTGCTGAAGCTCAGCCTTTTCGCCAAGAATCTTCCCTCTGAACTGACAGTCCACAGGGTCTTCTCATTTTCCTACATTAGAAAGGTCAGGCTTTTATTAAGCATAACTGCCCTCCAACATACCCTGAGGATCTTAGATCTATATAGCCTGAGTTTGGGCAGAAAGTATGCTATTTTAAGAGTCAGTATTTAAATGTCATATTTGTACCATAATCCTCTGCGCTGATATCCTGGATGTCTGCCTATGTTATATATATTCTTGCTGATAAGCTTTCTTATATGAATTGGTGCCAGCAGAGGAGCAAATGCTTTGGCTATCACTAAGGTAAGCACTAGGAATTGAGAAACATTTTAAACAATTGCAATGTTTCTTTTTAACAGGGGAGGAAAGAAAAGTCCATTAACTACCAGTTTCTCTTCCTTCCAAAGTTTTGCTCAGTTCTCGATCTACTAAAGATATTTTACATAAGGATGCTAAGTCACAGCTTCACCCTCAGATTTCATAGTGTATCTGTAGTGTTGATGATCTACTCTTTCATTTGAGAGGGATGAAGAGAACGAAAAGTGAACTAGTAGGTTGGGGAATACTGAATCAATGTTTACACATTTTTCTACTGTATTCATATATCCAATAGTTTTGAAAGGTTTAAAATGCTTTAAAACTGAGCTTCTTAAATTACTAAACACATTCCAAATTATATACAGCAACAGCAAATAATAAGAGATGTGACAAGTTCAGATTAACAATAAGGTTTTAAACTTCTGTGCTTCTCTTCAACTAGACCATAAACTTCATGAAGACAGACCTATGTCGTTTGGTTGTTTTGTCCATAGTGGCTAGCACAGGGCTTAAAACATATATCGGCGATCAATAAGCATTTGATGAATTGGAGTTAATGAATAACAGAATTGTCCTGTAGGTACTATGACCTATTTATGTGTGATAAGGACTTTTCACCAAAATGGAGGTTTTCTAAAGTAATTTGGGTAAGGTTCCCTCTTTTCATTCAAGAAGAAAAAGACTTGGAATCAGATATGAATCCTGGGAAGTATATAAACTACTTTCAACCTTTGCCCAACCTTTGAGGAGCCATATCAAACTGAATTAGTCACACAGTTGCAAATGGGTAAAATTTCATTATTAGTGATAAGCAGGGGTTTGCTATTCATGAATTTAATGTTAACAGTTTTATAGACTTTTAAGAATTTGTGGTTCTTTTTTAATGTGAAACTAGTGACAAGTACATGGTTTTAAACTCTATATATTACAGAGAGACAAAAACAGAAAAGTTGGTATTTTTCTTTAACATTTTGTCTTCTAACACATAAACAAAATCCCCCTGTGTATAGGATCCAAGGATAAAATTAAGGCTTTTTCATTGTCTATAAAGGAAAGATGAGATATCCTGAAAGACAGAGCCAGTACCTTGGCATTGTACTGGTTGACTGTGTATTAGATCAGACAGCAAATTAGATATTGATAGAACTATTTTGAACAGTCGATAAGCTTTCTGATGATTGATATCTTTATGCTGCCTGGTAATATCAATGCCAACATTTAGAAACTAGAGAAAGAAACTGTAATATAATATACTCTTTGTGGAATCCTTAAGGGTAACTCAAGCTCACAAGTCTCATTACATAGATAGCAGATTTACAGAGTTGACTATTACAGGAACAAGGAAAAGAAAATTAAAGCATCCCCCTTTCCTTTGTGTAGAGAGCTGTCTTTCCACCTACCCTTCACTCTAAATCAGAAGATGAAAGAGTCAAGTTCTGATATATGTATATGTGTATATATATGTAGTTCACAAAAGCAGTCAGAAAAAACTGTATCTTAGAGAACAAAAATAAACCGAATATCTAGCAAATGGTGCATTTCATTAGGTGGCCATTTCTAGTAGGACATTCAGCTTAAAACTAAGTGCTTGCAAAACCACAAAATATATCACTGTCTACTTCTAAATCACATTTTCTGAAATGTAATCAGGAAAGTGGAAGATGATGAAAAAAAAACATTGTGATTTATACAACAGCCTCTGTTTTACCTTCTCCTGTCTCTTTTCATCCTCCATTTTATCTTTCAAGAACTTTTCTCCAAGGTCAATTAGACAATCAATTAATTAATTAAATATTTGTTTATTCATTCAGCAAATATTTAGAAAATGCCAGAATGTGTTGGCATCATTATAAGTACTGAAATACAGCAATGGGAAAAACAGATGCAAATACTTACCCTCACAGAGCTTACCTTCTGGTGGAAGAAGACAGATTATTAGCAAATAAAGTACACAGGAGGCCTATTGGTGAACAGTGCTAAGTAGGTAAAGTCAGAAAAGAAGTTTGAAAATATCATGAGGTGAGATTTGTTAGTAGAAATGCCAGGTAAAATACAGGATGCTGTTAAATTTGAATTTCTATTAAAAACGATGACAACAAATAACTGTTTTAGTATAAGTATATCTCAAATATTAGTAGATGAACAAAGGGAAAAGTAATTGAAGATGAGGTTATAATGAATTTGGTGAGCAAATTATTTTAGGGTCATGTGTGGGTGTTGAAGAATTAGAGGAAATACTGAACAAGTTGGGACATAAGAGGGTATAAAAAATTCAAGTTAGAGTTTTAGATGGGATTAATGGCAGATAAGGTATTCTTGAAGAAAAAAAATAATAAACTTGAAGACACAACAATAGAAAATATCCCAAATAAAACACAAATAGAAAAAAAAAAATGAATAGAGCATACGTGAGCCGTGAGAGAAATTCAAGTAACCTAATATATATTTAATTGGAATCTTCTAAGGAAAAGAGAGCAATGAAATTTAAAAAAAAAAAAAAGAAACAATGGATAAAACTTTTTAAATTTGATGAAAACTATTAACCCACATATATTAAGAGTCTCAATAAAGCCCAAACACAAGAATTATGAAGGGACATTATAATCAAAGTGCTTAAAACCAGTGATAAAGAGGATATTTTAAAAGCATCTGGAACAAAACAATAGATTATACCCTTAAGGACAAAGAAAAGAATTACAGCAGATTTTAAATCAGAAATAATGCAGGTCAAAGACATTGCATTGCATTGTTTCTGAACAGAAATCTTCTGTGCTCAGAGAAAATAAAAACAAAAAAGAAAAATAACAAGACAACCTGTAAACCTATACCTAGGGAAAATAATTTTCAAAATATAAAAAAGAATAAAGATATTTTCAGACATACAAAAGCCTAAAGAATTCATCAACAACCAAGCCAGCACTACTGAAAATATTAAATGAAGTAGAAGAAAAAGGATATCAGAGGGAAATACGAATATATATAAATAAATAATGATTACTGGAAATAGTAGCTATGTGCTTAAATGTAAAGACTTATTTTTTTATTTAAACCTCGTGAAAGGATAAATTTTTTTTAAAGTAAAAATAATAACCATGTTGTAATAAACAATATTTCCTTTATAATCCATATAAAAATAAAGTTTATGGCAAAAATAACACAAAGGCCAGGAAAAGAGAAATCAAAGTTATCTTGTTTGGAGATTCTTATATTATACCTGAAGTTGTATAAAATCACTTGAATTTTGACTGTGATAACCAGACAACTATCACAACAACCCTAAAAGAATCTCATATTTCTAGTAGCTACAGGGATGATATTGCTGGAAATAAAACACAATTTTCAATTATGTGAGTTGCTGTATTACAATGACAGTTGAATTCAGTCCCCCCCGGTTTCTCACATGAAATTAAGGCATTGATCAGGAAAGAATTTTGAATTCTGAAACTTGAAATGGGGACATCTCTTTGGACCTAGATGAAACTGGCAATCTAGAATCACCTCTTCATGCTGAAAATCTCTTAAACATAGAAGTTTCTCATCCAAAGACCAAGGAGACTAGACATCCTAAAATTGAAAACTCTGTGATGACATTGAAAAATGCTTATGTTTTTCAAGACACATTACAACTGTCCTGTTGCCATTCTCCCCATAACTAGGGTTAAATCTCAGCATACTCCAGTAGCACAGTTACTCCTCTTTTCCTTCACACATCAGGAGGAAATAGAAATAGCTTATACGTTGAGGGTTGCAAGTCCTTGCTAATATATATCAGCAGAAATATGGGAAACATATGTGCAAATAGATTTTGAGTGTTAAACCACCGAGGGCATAACATAACACAAGACTGGGCTGAATTCATTGATATGGGTGTACTTAACAGAGATTCCAGATTTAATGATTAGCTTGTGCAGCTGGTTGTGGCTCTACCCCTTTCTTGGTTGTTTGAGTAGATATGAACTCAAATGTAGCATCCATTTAGTGAGACTGAGATGACAGAACTTCCCTGACGTGAAATTAGAATCCAAAGACTTGGGGAGATAGAAAAGTTGGACTAGAGCTTTAATAAGTGACATTCACACACATCCCACAAGCATATTCCAGGAAAAGACTTAGAAATACTCTCTTCCCTCAGGCATTGATAACTACAGTCATCACAGGCACATCTCTGAAAGGCTCTGTGACTGTTCTCCATTGTAGGCCAGGTATGCTACAGGAGATGTTACCATTCAGATGGGCTCCCCGATTTCAAAACAAGTGATGGAATCCCAGAATATCAAAGGCCAAGCAACTGCACTGAATCATCAAAGGCAAGGTGGTCACATCAACTGTAAAGGGAAACAAAGAAGCACCAGTAATTAGAATGCATTGACCCGCAACAATCTTTAGTGGTGGCTAATTGATCACAGTGTCTCTAGGAATGAAATTAATGGGAAGCCTACTAGCATATCGCTTAATTTACGTAATAAAAACTTCTTTAGTCTAGTAACAAGAAACCTGACTTGGGTTGCCAAAGTGGAAAATTATAGATTCTCACCCAATTTCCAGTTGCAAGTCTCTTCACAGACTCAAGCCCCCTGACTGTAGGAGTTCTGGTCCCCTTGAGGGAAGACACTGCAATATTGCACCAAGAACACACTGTAAATCTTCCTTCAAGTCTTCTTCAAAGAGATTTTCAGACATTTATCAGAGTGTCTTCATATTAGGCACCAGTGTCTCCTAACCCTAGACCTTTAAGAATTAGGAGACACTGTCTCTGAACTGAGGGTTATTCCTGGTGACTTGAAATGCCACTGTGGCCCACCAGTCAAAATAGGGAATTAATACTGGTCAGGGGGAGTCTCAAGTCTGAATCACAGAGGTCCCTGTAGATTTTAAAACACCCTGTGGTTATTTTTCCAGTTCTCAAATATATAATTAGAATAGACAAACTTGACAACTTGCAGAATACCTACATTAGCTTTTTAACACATGTGATGAGGGCCATCATGGTGAGAACTGTTAAATGTAAGCCCTTTGAACTTCCTGCCAAGAGAGGTTAGTAAACCAGAAGCAACCTCACATCCCAGGTGGAATTGAAGAAATGAATGCCACATGAAGACTTGAAAGAAGCAGGAAAGATAATATTTTTCACATCCCCATCTAGTTTACCAGTTTTACCTGTGCAACAATCAAATGGAGAATGACTGTGAACTATTATAAACTTAATCAAGTGGTTACTTCAATTGTAGCTGCTGTACCAGATGTAGTATCTTTATAAATTGATATAGTCTTATTGACTTGTCTCATGTCTTTTTTCTTCATACCAACTTTTAAGCATGACCAAAAGCACTTTATTTTTACCTGCCAGGGCCAACATTATAATTTCATAGTAGAGGTGGCCCTTGAATCGCATCGGTTTGAACTGCATGAGTCCACTTATATGCAGATGAAAAATAAATAAATATACAGTGGACCCTCCATATTCCTGGGTTTGTCATCCATAGATTCAACCAACTACAGATTGAAAACACTATTTTCAGTCCATGGTTAGGAATTTGCAAATGTGCCATTTTATATAAGGGGCTTGAGCATCTGCAAATTTGGATATCTGTGGGGTCTTGAAACCAATACCCTATGGATACTGAGGGGTAACTTGAGTTTTGGGGGATTCAAAACTGATATATAGATTTTTGACTATGAAGGAGTCAGCAACTCTGACTTCCCACATTATTCAACTGTATTGTACTAGAGTTAAATAGTTCCACTGTTTTCTGCCATAATATTGTCAGGCGAGATCTTCATCATCTGGACATTCCACAAACCATTGTACTGATCCAATATGTTGACACCATTGTGCTGACTGAACTTGAGGAGCAAGGTAAAAAAGTAAGTTGCATGGGTAAGTCATTCTGACTCCTTTGACACCAGCTCCTGTTGCATTGGCTCCTCTCCTCAGTTCAAGCCTTTGGACTTCTAGAGGAACAACTGAGGAAGAACAAAATGAATCTTCTTTGGGAGTGGGTTAAACGATAAGCTTCTACTATACCAAGATAGAGTGCTATACCGCTATTGACTCATTGAAGGATGACCCTGAACATCAGTGGTAAAGGAAAATTTTCCTAATGAGTAAAACTTTAAGCAGTAAATTTTGTTGTCCATTATGTATTGAGTAGGAACTGAGAAAAAGGACAGATGTGTAATAATTTATGGGCAGTTGATAATGGTTTGAGTTGTTAGCCCCAGACTTGTAAGGAACAAGATTGAAAGATTGATGAAAAGTAAGTTTGGGAAAGAAGTATGTGGATGGACCTTTTAGAATAGACACAGACTGTAAAATTATCTGTGTCTTGTGTGGGTATCCATCAAAGGTCTTCCATTGTGAAGGAAACTTTTGATTTAATTAGAGTGGATGAAATAATAATTAGTGGAGAAAATGACATGATCTATAGGTGTCAGTTGATTCTCCACCCAGCCACTCTAGTTCTTGCACACAGAGTCCGTGGACAAAGTGGTCACAATGACACAGACGGAAGTTCAACAACATGGCCTTCCCTTGACCGAGGCTAACCTGGCTACTGCTACTGCCAAGTGACTAACCTGTCAACAGAAGAAACTAACATTAAATCCCTGATATGGCACAACTTGGGGGAGTTATAGGCGAACAAGCCTACCATCTGGTGACAGATTAATTATATTTTACTTTTTCTATAATGGAGCGGGCAAAGATTTGACCTCAGTAGAGTAGACAAATATTCAGGATACAAATACACCTTCCCTTCTCATAACACTTCTGTAGGCACCATTATTCATACAATCAAAAAAGACATTTAGTAGCATGGCATCCCATATAGCATTGTGTCAAATCAATAAAATAATTTCAAGCTAAGGTAGTGGTATAATGGGCTCATGTCCAAGAATCAACTATCTTATCATATTCCTTATCACTCAGAAGTGACTGCCCTTACTGAATGGTAGAATGCCATATCTTGGACATATTGCAAGTTTGGTTCCAGACTACTACAATAAAGCAGATATCACAATAAACTGAATTACACAAAATGTTTTGTTTCCCAGTACATATAAAAGTTATGTTTACACTATAATGTAGTCTATTAAGTGTGCAATAACATTATTTCTAAAACTTTACATACCTTAATTAAAATACTTTATTGATTAAAAACACTAACCATCATTTGAACCTGTAGAAAAGCCTTGCTCAATGCAATGTTGTTACAAACCTCCAATTTGTAAAGAAAATAATATCTCTGAAGTGCAATAAAGTGAAGCACAATAAAAGGAGGTATGCTTATATTAAAGATGTAGTCATGGCTTTATTTCAGAACAATACCCTGAAAATATGGAGCTCTTTCTAATAAGATATATTTTATGCTTTGAATCAGAGAATGGTGTTGCTTCCCCCCACGGTCAGAATACATGGGTCCAAGAATCAAGCTTGGAAATGGGAATGGCTGCTCCCACTATTATAACTAATTACACTTGCAATTTTTGCCTTTTACTCATTGAGCTCTGCTGGCTTGAAGAATGCATCTAATGTAGAAAATAACCATGGTTTTGTTGACTCAGAAGTTGGGGCTTTCATCTGGTCATTTGGGGATCCTGATATCATTGAACTAAAATGATAAAAAATATGAGATAATCTACTGGCTGGAATGATTTATCCTAATTACCAAGGAGAAATCGAGGTTGCCACTATACATGGAGGTAAAGAGGATTATGTCTTTACCAAAAGGGATTCTCTGGGGTGCCTCTCAGCACTGCCATGTACAATAGTAAAGGTTAATAGAAAACTACAGTAACCAAAAAAGGCAGAGTCAATCAGGATTTTCACCATTTGGAAATGAATATTTAGGTCACTCCACTAGCTAAAAGAAGCAGAAAAGATGATGTTCTGGCTGAAGGCAAGGGAAATATTAAATGTGTAGTTAAACAAGAAAGCCACAGAAGATCAATTATGTTCCTGGGACAAACTCAAGAAATGGGGACTAGTTGCTTTGCATATTTTTCCTATGCTTGTTATATGCATCTTGACGTGTGTCTATATTAGTCATTTCAGTCTTCTCATTTAAAAAAATGAATTTTCTGCATCAGTTATTAAAGTTTAACTTTACGGTTTAGTCTTTAGTCTTTAGAATATTCAGGAAGACCATGACTATATTTTGGGAGTAAATAATATTGTCTGGAAACAAAATCTGTTGGGACTGTGTGGTATCAATTTGAGAAAGACTAAGAACTTCTTTACCCCAGAGAAGAATATATATGTATGTCGTTAATGGGAATATTTTGTTAGGTTGTTTTGCTGTTGCAAGGAAGTTAAAATGTGCATGGAAGAACGTATATATAATGTGCATATATAAGTAGAATAGCCAAAGGGGTGGGCAGTTTAGTTACCAATTTATTGTCTCTCAACTCCCAGTGAATTCTTCAGTATATGCTCTGTGATAAACAAGGGGATTTCTTTCACGATTTCTCTGTTAAAGTGGTTTTCTATCTCCCGATTGGTCCCAGATTGCTACAATCATATTAACAAACTGAAAAAGAAAAAAATATTATTATCTCAATAATTACAGGAAAAAAAAAGAAAAATATTTGAAGCATGCAACATCGACTCCTAATAAAAGCTCCTAATAATAGAGACTTTTTCAACCTCATAGTGCATTCTACGAAAGTCTTATTTAATGTTAGAAGACTGAATGCTTTTATCTTAATATCAAAGCAAGAAGTGTATTTTGGCTTTCACTGCTTTTATTCAACATTGTACTAAAAGTTCTAGCCAGTGCAATAAAGCAAAATAAATAAATAAATAGAAGACATCTAGTTTGGAAAGAAGTAAAGCTGTCTTGAAGATGACATAATTATTTATGTGAAAAATCCTATGGAATCTGAAAAATGACTACTAGACACAATAAGTAAGTTTAACGAAGTTGTAGAATATGAGATCAGTTATCAAAAATCGATGTTATGTATACATACTAGCAATGGATAATTAGATAATGTAATTTTAAAAAAGAATATTATTCAAATAATATCAAAATAAGTGAAGTAGTTAGCAACATATCTGACAAAATGTTTAAGAACTGTACACTGAAACCTACAAAATGCTGTTGAGAGAAACTACAGAAGATTCAATTAAACGTACAGATTGTTTATTCAAGAAATGTTGCTGGAGCAATTAAGAAAATATGTAAAACAACAACGCCACCTTAATTCCCACCAATAATCATATAGAAAAAATAATTCAGAGTGGATCATAGTCCTAAGTGTAAAACCTAGCATTATATAACTTCTAAAACAAAATATAGGAAAAAATTTTGTGGCCATGTGTCAGACAGAAATTTCTTATAGACAGCACCAAAGGCATGATTCACATGACAAAGACCGATATATTGGATTTCATCAAAATTGAGAATTTCTGCTCTTTGAAAGACACTGTTTAGAGAATAGAAAGACAAAGCACTGGTTGGCAGAAAATGTTTGCAAATCAAATGTCTGATAAAGGACTTGTTTCCTAAATATATAAAGATTTTTCACAAATCATTAATAAGGAAACACCCTGCTAAAAAATAAGGTACATTTGAACAGACACTCCACTGCTGATGGAAGAAAACAAATAAAGAGACAGAGTTTAAAGATATAAAAAGAGGGGGAAAGTGAACACAGAACTAGGAAGCATGAAGGAGGTTGAATGGCAGGAAGATAGGATGGTGGGGAGTGGGAAGGTGTTGAAGGCATCTTGATAAGGAAGCTGTTCCAGAGGTTGCAGTGGCAGGTTTCATAGCAGAGCAATGATAGGTGATAAGGAAGATTTGAGGTCAGGGTGGGATGAGGATATGTGTGCCCCCGAAGGCCTGCTGGGGCCTTTCAATGCCAGGCCCAGAATTGACAGAGCGTGAAGAGTAGAATTTGACCTTACTCTTTAACTCCTGGTGACCTAGTGCTCTTTAAGATTAAATTCGAAGTATCACAAATCTCTTAGCCAGCGCTTGTGCACACGTATAGGTATATTCTTCTGGTATCTCAGTATTCTATCTGTAACCTTTGCATTTTCTTTTTCTCGAACTGTATTGTTACCAGTTCTGGGGAGTCCAGGGACTCCTTCCTGGTCCCTGGTTCTTAGCATCCAGTGACAATGAATTGAGGGCGGATGCCCAGTAGTTTGTAAACAAACTAGTTTTATTGAAAGCAAATGTACATTCACAGACAGAAGAGTAAGCTGCCAAGAGCAGTCAACCTCGAAGATAAAGTACACTCTCAGAATGGGGAGTGGGCTGGGCTGCCTAGAGAGGTCAGCCCTGAAGCCTTCTGCCTCTGGCTTTTTTATTCTGCCTGCAAGGCTTTGGTCTTCCCTCCGTCACTGTAGCTCTTTCCCTACAAGCCTTGATGGACAGATAGGTTTCTTATACAACCTTTTTTCTGAGCTTGTATATACCCATAATGCATTCAGTTTGTCCATAAGGGAGGGTCAAAAATGCAATGTAAATTTATCATAATGATTGTATAATGAAGCAGAGGTGAATTCTAGGTTACATCAGCTGTCCTTCTGCAAATGCCTATTTTGGGGAATTTCCTTATCATTGCCTCACTATTGTGTCAGGTCCAATGGTTAAGTCAAGGTTATTGTTGTAAGGCTATTTTTCATTTTGGCTGCTCTGGGGAAGGCCTTAGTGTAACTCCTACCCCACATTCTCTGGTCTGTGGTAACATTCAGCAGACAGTAATGACTCTAATTGGACAACCTTCTTTTTTAAGTTTTGTTGTTGTGTTTACCACATGATGTCTGGACTCCCAAGAGAACAAAGCTGGTTACTTTTCAAGTCCAATTCAAAGAAAAAAAAAAATCTTCACAAGCTTTTATAAGAGAACTCTCCTTAGCTTTCTTAATCCTTCTCCACAAATTCCTTTATTATCATAGTAACCAAAATAATTCACATCCAATGAAAAAGCTAAAATCAAAAGCAGAAGAGACATGAGAGGAGCCTTATGAAGTTTGCTTTCTTTCTTTGCCAAAGTTTTGTGAACTACCGTGATCCACTTTACTACTAAATATGTGTTAAATATCCATTCTCTACAGAATCTGGTGCCTGGATGTCATTTTGGGTACAGGTGTATCTTCCTAATATTTAACATCCTAAATAATGCACATTTTATATAGCACATGGAAACATTTCATTCTTTTAAAAAAGTACAAAAAGGATGATATAGAAAATGCATAATATAATTTAGAGATTCTTATAGCACTTAATCAGCACTTAAAATATGGAAATCTTATGCCCGAAGGAGATCAACTCTGTTAGACTAGTAAGCTTTCAAGTGGTTCATTCTAGGTGCCTGTGACATTAGAGATTTGATAAATACAGAGAGAAGAAAACTTAATTGGGAATCTGAAAATTTGGATTCATGTATGTCTTTCACCATTAAATTGCTGAGTGATTATGGACAGATAATTGAGCCTCAGTTTAATTATCTATAATAAACTTGTGCCATCTACTTGCCAGATATCAAAATGAGAAAATTTATGTGGGGGCTTTTTATAAACTGTAAAATGTAGCACTTCGATCGCTCTGAAAGTAATTGTTATTTTCATCAGTTTTTATTATTGTTGTTAATAGGTAACCATAAGACAACCAAATCAAGGCACCTTGAAAACAAGAACGAAGGTCTAAGGTGAAGAGAAACTTGCTCTTTGCACACTGTTTTTTGTCCTTCACGTTTTTAAAGCTGGTTTGTGGAGGCCCATTGAAAATATAAGATGACGATATTTCAAAGATGGAGTGGTAGCTCTATTCTAAATTGGGAATACATGCCTGGATGTTTCAAATATTTATCATAGGCAGTTATGAAATTAACTGAAAATTGTTGCAATCCCCAATCATGCTTTTAAACCATAAGACAAAATATGAAAAATGGTTTGGTAGACATAAGTTTTGCTTTTTCTATTTATTTATCTCTTTTATATTAATAAAGCTTATACACTATGACATGTTATTCATTAGTTCTTTAGCTAACTTTTTCCTGGGGATTCATCCATCCTAAAGCCATTGAGCATACGTGTCACAGTCTGGAACTTAGAGCATTCTTGGGAATACCAGACAAGCAATTTCTTTGACTCATGGTTGCCATCATGTACTATAATATGTTTGATAAAAAACTTCCACTAAATATACTTTTCAGAGAGAAAGACAGATTTTGAAACACTGTTAGTATATTAACATTTCCGAAGTCATAAATTTAGAATAACCTTGGAATACCTGACACAGCTCTGTATAGCCTGACAGAGAACCAAAATGGCTGTTTTACTTTAGGATTCGTTAGATTTAAAATATATTTATTTCAGTTGTGCCTTATAATGGGTAAAAGAGTTTTGGAAAGCCATATACTTCCACATCATAAGCAAATGTTATTTTTAGGCATTTAGGTGCTTTTTACCATAATTCCTATGTGGAGAGAAAATAATGTCATATCTAGTACTGATACAATCGAAATGCTTTAGTCTGCATGAAACTTTTCTTTTGGGAATTACAGAATGCTCTGTCCTATTTAACACAGCATATGGACATAGCATATACTATTATTGTAGTCTCCTTTTTCTATTAAAATGCTAATGAATTAAAAAGGATTTCATTCTTATTAAGGAGGGTAGAAGTACAAGTATGGGAGAGTGAATTAAAAACAAACCTACTGGGAGAAGAGATAAGAATTCTAGACATCTATGTGATCCTTCCTCCCACATATCAAACTCAGAATCATACATCCACAGGGAAGAGGGATATTCAAATACAAGAGAAAATGGAACCCAAACTATTAAAAAAAAATAACAGACTATGTCAAAAGTGCTCAATAAAAGCAAGCAATTGTCTTAGTTTATTCATAAAACGACATTGATATTTATAAAATCTAGAGGCCACATAGTGGGTGGTTTAATCGTTTGTTCTTTGGTCATTTTAAGAAATTTACTTAAGAAAAATGTAATGACATATCAGAATTTTATTATTCTGGGCTTTTCTTATCATGTCCCAGCTTTTTCTTACTGATTTGCCTTTAGCTAATTCAGTATTCATCCCTGTCTTCTGCCTGCAAAAATGTTTATAAATCTGATCTTACCTTAATCTATATCCCAAATTCATTCTTCCCTTCCAGATTTCAGATCCATTCAAGCATTTCCCTTATAGAGCCATTCATATAGATAAATTAAGTATCTTGAAGTCATCAGATGACTTCTCTTTTTATTATTTTTGTCAGAAAATTAGAAACTAGTGCTCCTCCTTAAAATAAAAACATGTTTGTATTGACACTCAGCTGAGTTGAGAGCCTTTGTTTTTTGTGATGATCACTAAAAAATATGAAGAACCAGAAAGAAATTCTGCTATTTGTGATGGTCCTATAGGTGACAGGAAAAAGAAGCTATTGCAAAGTTGGGTGCCCCAAATGGATTTGTGCAAGATAACTTACATTATATACCTATATACTTATAATCATTAAACAATAACAATTCTGAAAAAAATAAGCAAAATCTTTCATGTTTAAGATTTCTACTTAAAAGATAGCATTGCTTTGAAAATTTAAAACTCTTTAGCTTTAATTTCATTTTTAACCCTTGAGATTACAGGTTTTTAAAATACAAATTGTAAAAAACAATTTTGATATGTAAACGGTTGTCATATGGATGTTCCACAAATTAAAAATAGCAAAAAAAAAAAAAGCCTTCTCCCTTCCAATACTGCTCTATCCTATATAAACTCTTTGGGTAGATAATGTAGATTCATTCTAGTTTCCAAACAAGAAAAATGAGAACCATCTTATATGAATCCTTCCCACCCCACAGCTGACTGTTCTGCAAATCTCCATTTCTATTACTTTCTGTTACTTAATATCACCACTGTCATTTCTTTACTGAGAAATCATCCATAATTCATTCCACTGCCAAGAGACCTCTAAAACTGAAGTCTGTTCTTTACCATCTCACTGCTGGAGAAGACACCAACCCCTGCCATCACGACGGCTGAAGCTTTTTTTTTGATTTTACGTTTAGATCACAAAATCGTATTCCAAAGGCTTGATGCTTTGCGCTTTGTTTTATGCTTTGGCAAATCTGATTTTTTTTCAAGTTTCCTATATGTTATGTTTATTTTCTACTGTCATATCTTTGCATTATTTGTTACTTCATTCTAAAGTGTATTTCTACCCTTTTTACTTGCATTTATCACCCGGTACAAATTAACACTTAACAACAACTTCTCCTACTGAGTTTAGAAGAATAACTTAGTGTGTTATTTATATTGCTATCTTCACAATAAAACGAGTTTTATGAATGGAATAAAGACAATTTACAGGTGATTTATGTGATTCTCAAGATAGGGATAGGCAAATATTAGTACACTGAAACCATAAAAAAAATGGCAGAATGATGATATCTTAGGATAGAAGAAGGAACAACAGTTATTGAAGGCTGAGTAGAGTATAATTTTAAAACATTATGCTTTCCCCTTTGGGTTGTAACCATTCTGTGAGTTGCATGTATTAAGAAGCCCATTTGCTTATTGCTGACTTAGCAAAGATAAGTGAATTCCTTTCTGCCCATATCTTACCATACCTTCCTATAGTAATTAAGGTAGAAAGGCTTACAGTTAATGAACTATTCAAGATTTTCTGAGTCAGATGGATTTGACCATTCTGTAAAACACTTTCTTAAGTGCTCTCTTTCATCTTAGTTTTATCTTAGTTCCAGCTCATTTGACTTTTTGGTGTGCTCTCTCGTGACAAAAAAAAAAAAAGAAAACAACAACAAAAAAACACTCTTGATTTTCATTTTAATCTATTCAATGCTGCATTCTTATTTTTCATAGGCATTTTTGTTGTTGTTTGACTTAACAGTTGGCAGATCTGCTAAGATTTAATATTTAACCTATTTAGAAGTAGTTAGAAAACAATGCTATTTATAGGTAAATATCAGATTAAATAGGATAGTCACTCAAATGGGAATATTTACACATTTTACATACATTTAAATAGTGTTATATGTTATCATAATAGGAAATTTAAAAGATATTAGTTATTGATATTTTCAGTATAACAAACTAATTATAAAATATCTACACTTGATAGGTAGGTTATTATTTTTCCCATCAGGTTTGGCTTTAGAATTAAATTTGACAGTGACTTGAAATTACAAATACAATATTAACTTAATAAAAAAAAAATTCCAACAATGCATGGCAGATGATAAGTCTTATACACATGTTATTATTAAATTTTTAATGAAGACTGTATTTTGTATTTTTCATTGTGTTCATATCTGAAAGCAAACATTTACAAATATTTTCAAATTTATAGTTGCAGTTACAGATAGCAGAAAAGCAATGGTTTTAGAAAGATGCCTTTTTATGTCCCCAATTGTTTCAAATTCTCAATAAACTTTCAAAGAAAGTTTGAAATTTCTAAGAAAATTTAATGCTCCATAAGGGTCTCACTCTTAAATAGTTAATTTTAATTAAGCTTTTTTTTTTAAAAAAGGAATCTTTTAATTTTCTTTTTAACACATTATTAAACTGCTATTAACTAAGAAGACTCCAGTGCTTGGTAATAAAACTATGTATTTTTTAACTTCAGGTTTTGCTATTTTCAAATACATACATTCACACACATATTCAATTTCTATCTATCAATCATTTATTAATCATTTATCTGTACAATTAGGCACCCATCCATCCATCCATCCATCCGTTCACTTCTAAGAAATAAATACTGAAATTGATGAGTTGTTTCTGAAGATTCTATAAAAAAATCAGCATAAGTTTTGTCCTCAAAAAGCTTATATTCCGAAACATTAGATAAAAAACGTACATAATCATAATGGCAGGTAACATTTGTTAAACAGCATAATAAATGTAAATATTAGATGCCATAAAATTACCAAGAAGGGTAAATTTGTTTATAATAGAAGAAAAAAGAAAATTTTAATGGAGGAGATAGCACTTGATTTTGGAGAAGCTATGAGTAGGAAAATAAGGAGAAATAAGAAGAGAAAAAGAAGACCATTGTAGGTAGTAGAAATGGACCATTGGTGTGTGTTGGCGCACACCATTCAGGTTGACTGGTGTGCACTGTAGAATAGTGAAGCTCTCAATAATAAGGTGAAAGAAAAGTTGTGACAAGATTTTAGGGGTTGTCTCTGGTAATTTCCTCACTATCATACTTGCACTGATTCTTCAAATGCAGTCCCGTATTTTTTACTTAGATATGTCCCTGCCCTTCTTCCCTTCATTCCTGTCATATTTTTATATTAATATCATTATTCACAAGTTACTCTCATTTTAATCTGTGCTTCAGGAAAACAAAGGAGTGACACAATAAGAATGGGACACAAAAATTCATTTTTCTCCAACATTTTCAAAGCAACTCATTTTAAAATAGATATTGTTTTTGTTATTGTTGTTTCTTTGTTTTTTATCTATTAAGTGTGTAGTACTCTGTCAAAAGCAGCTGGAGAATAGAAAGAAGGTCTTGATTTTAATGGGCTAGTGATTTTTGGAAGGCAAAATTTGCTCAGAAAGAATTTTAAAATAACAATTTTATCATAGAATGTGATTGAATTCCAGAATGTATGGTTTGCCAAAAAGAGATTCTAGGTTTATTATGTTTTGAATTAAATGTGGAGAATAACTGATTTATTTATTTACAAATATTTATTTAGTACGTCCCATGTGTCAAAATGTTCCAACCATGAAAGAGAGAGTAATGAATAAAACACATAAATATATAAATCCTTGTCACATGAAGCCTTAACTGAAAAGGAGAAATGCAGACAATAAACTACAGAGAAATAACCTTTACATTGTATCAGATAGTGATAAGTGGTGTAGAGGCGAATTTTTAAAAGTAAGGGAAATTGGGAGTATATAGTGTCGGAAATGACAAATTAAAATAAAGTGGTGAGGCTCTGATGTGATGATATGAGAAAATCCTTGAAGATTGCAAAAGTGAGCCCTAGTGAAAGCATATTCCAGATGAATGTAATATTAAGTCCGACAGCCTTGTGATGGGACCAGTTGGATTCAGTTATCCAGAGAAGAGCAAAGAGTGAACTCTGTGTGTGTGTGTGTGTGTGTGAGGGAGAGGGAGAGAGAGAGAGAGAGAGAGAGGGAGAGAGAGAGAGAGAGAGAATTCTCTTTATTACCATGGAGGTAATATAGGATCTTAGAGGTCTTACAGACTATGACAGGATTATGGCTTCTATACTGAGTAATATAAAAGGCACTGGGGAACTATGAGAAGAGCACCAAGATCTGACTTACATTTTAGGAATCACCTTACTTGAGCATAGACCATGGAAAGCAGAGAACAGAGTAAGTGGCAATTTTGAAGGAAAATAAATCTTATGGTAAAGTAAACCGTCTAGAGCAAGAGTTCACAATCAGTAGGGTACAAGTCCCACAGAAAGAGCATTTGACAGTTCATAAGCACACAAAACACTGTCAGTCTGGTCTTAATTTAGCTCTAATAAAATATGCAGCATGAATAATGGATATGGATACAGGGGTATTAATAAAATCTACATTCTTTAAATGCATGCTGATTTTATAAAGAATACTGTATCATTATGAATTGTTTTAAATGGTAGATTCTAAAATAAGTTTATGCTCTTAAAAATTGAAAGCCAATGTGCTAAATAAGGGGACTTGACCTCAGGATGAAGTTTTTCTTCATTTTCTAAAGTAAAACATGAGAAGTGGCCAACTTCCTGAAGTCAGTGGACCGGCCAATACTGCCATATTCCCTGCTGTATTCAAACTCTATTCTTTGTATCCCTTTTTGTAGGGAATAAAGATGATCGTGGAGGGCAAGGATGACTTACAGATATACTGGGGAGGCTGGCTCAAGTATTATTGCTGTTGGGTCCCATTTTCTTAAATCTCAAGATCTGGTAGCACTGGAGGTCTCAGGATTTTCCCAAAGTAATAAAATAAGTCTATTTAGATATAACCTATAGCTCCTCCTCCATGTATGTTTATAGTGATAACTGTACCATGCAAATAAGAGAAAAGAATTTAAATAAAAAATACACACAGGTACATTATTTTACATAGAAATTAAGAAAAAATTACTGTTACTACTTGTCCATACTATGCAAAATAGTTTATTGTGGACTTTAAGAACAAAATATATTGTAAAATGGTGCTCTATTATCTTCCATAATTATTGGAAAATTGGCATGCTGATAATAAACAGCACTGGACTGGCATCATTTGTTTTTCTCTGAGAAAACTTACTGGAAAATTGACAGAAATGTTTAAATTAAATAAAAATTATTGACCTCTTTATGATTTTTAACAAATAAATAAACATACATATGAAATTTTGTTAATATTTAAGTTAAATCCCCAGATTGTTGGTTAGAATGAAGAAGTTGCATTTGTCTACAGTTTCATCTGCAAAATTCTCAGCCTCTACTTTCTGCTAGCGTCCACTGAAACAAATCACACTGTAACTGGTATTAATATATTTTTGTTACCTGAGAAAGCCCCTTTTTACCAAGGCTTGTCCTCTACTTCAAGGTCAGTACATTAATGACAGCACATTACTCTGATGGGTCCAACACCTTAGCTTGCAAAATGGTGACTTTTTGCTAAAAGCAATTCTTGAATTAATTGTAACTATTTGGCCAGTTCAGACCCAAATGATCCCGTTTGGGTTGGCCAAATTGCCCTGTGCAGAAGTAAGTGAAGCCCCTTTTAAACACCAGGCTGTATTCCACTTTGTTCTAGAAATAGCCACAGAACACAGCTTTCCCTTTTACTGACTGATTCACTGATGGCACAACAAAAATAATCCTCTCTGTTATTGCTCATGCTCTCTTTGTTGTCTCCTGACATTGGAAGCTTTTCTATTTGTCCAGTATTTCCTTTCTATGATCAAATTAATTTATATTCTCCCCTCGATTTGTCTTCTTTCAAAACTCTACTTTAATTAGAAACAAATCTTTGTATTAGATAAGCAGCAAAGACAGCAATGTAGAAGAAAAGCTTGGTGGGAATCTGTCCACATTATTTACCAAATGGTTCACTATTTCCAAGTAGCTGAGACAGACCATCAATCCAAATTCATTTCCAGAGAGACACATAAAAACTTTACTGCTTAACAGAGCTCAAAACATCCACCTGTCTCTCTAAGTAAAGTGCAAGTAGAGACTATTCTGCTGATGCTGGGGTCTTCTTTAATCTTTTACATTGGGTATCACCATCTGATGCCAATTACATTGTTGATGTTTCTAATTCTTATTTAGACTGGAAATTTTTATTACTTCATATGTGGGTGATTAGGTTTGGGGGCAAAAAACAACTATGGGAAATAGATGTTTACATGTACATGCATGAACTGTGTATAACTGTAGTGGGCTCTACAAGTTCAAACTAAAAATGTAGTCACATCTTTTCTGCATTTCTACTTAATTGCTTGAGTACCCTTACTTCTTATTTATAGGAAGTTTATTATTTTATTCCTGAGGAAACTCTCTTTCTGTACTGCAAGACCTTACATAGTTTACAAAGAGATAATCTGGGCTTTCACAGTGAAATGCTGAGGAAACTGGAGTCACTAGCTCATCACTAGCATAGTTGCTTGCTGTTACAATACACAGTGTGTGGCACAGGCTCACTGAGCATAGTCACCTTTCACTTAAGCTCTCAAAAGGCTCCCTCCACCCCCCGCCAGAAACACACCTACATGAATATGGTCAACTGATCTTCGACTAAGGTGCAATGGAGCAAAGATAGTCTTTTGAAAAAATGATCTTGGAACAATTGGACAGCTACAAAAAACAAAATGAATCTAGACACAGACCTTATATCTTTTAAAAATTAACTTAAAATGGATCACAGATCTAAATGTAAAATACAAAATGTAATCCATGTAAATCCATGAAAGTGTAATCCATAAAAATGTAATCCATGAAAGAATTTATAAGCTGTACTTCACTAAAATTAAAAATTTCTGCTCTTCAAAAGATTCATCAAGAGAATCAAAGGACAAGCCACAGAATGGGAGAAAATATTTACAAAAGACAGATTTGATTAAGGATTATTACCCAAAATATACAAAGAGCTCCTAAAACTCTACAATAAGAAAACAAACAATCTGATTAAAAAAAAAAAAAGGGCTGAAGACCTTAACAGGCACCCCACCAAGGAAGATGTACAGAAGGTTAAATAAGTGTATAAAAAGATGCTCAACATCATATTTCATCAGGGAAATGTAAATTAAAATAACAATGAGATACCATTATACATCTATTAGAGCGGTCAAAATCCAAAACTCTGACAACATCCAGTGCTGCTAAGAATGTGGAATAACAGGAACTCTCATTCATTGCTGGTAGGAATGCAAAATAGTACAGCCACCTTGGAAGACAGTTTGGCATTTTCCTATAAAACTACACAAACTTTTACCATTTGATCCAATAATCATGCTCCTTGGTATTTACCCAAAGGAGTGAAACCTTAAGTCTGCACAAAAATCTACACATGGCTATTTATAGCAGCTTTATTCAAAATTGCCAAAACTTGGAAGCAAGTAAGATGTCTTTTAGTAGGTGAATGGATAAACTGTGGTACAACCAGACATGAAATATTGTTCAGTGCTCAAAAGAAAGGAGCTATTAGGCCATGAAAGATTATGTAGGAAATTTAAGTATACACTACTAGGTGAAGGAATCCAATTGAGAAGTAACATAGCATATAGTTCTAACTATATGACATTCTGGAAAAGACAAAACTATGGAGAAAATAAAAAGATCAGTGGTTGCCAGGGGTTGAGGATAGGAGGGGAGAGATAAACAGGCAGAGCACAGAGGGTTTTTAGGCCAGTGGAACTATTCTGTATGTTGCTATAATGATGGATACATATTGTCATGAATTTATCCAAATTCACCAAGACTGAACTGTGAAGTAAACTATGGACTTTGGGTGTTAATAATGGGTCATTGTAGGTTCATCAACTGTAACAAATTTACCACTCTGGTGGGGCATTGATAATGGGGGAGGCTATGCTTTTATGGGGACGTGGGATACACCTAAAACTGCACTAAAAAATAAAATCTACTGTTAACATGGCAGGGTTGTTTTTTTGTTTGTTTGTTTGTTTTTGTTTTTGTTTTTTCCTGTTCATGAATTGTGACGCTGAGATAGTGATGACAGCACAGGAGCCAGTTCAGCATTTTCACCTCTTTATCTGAGACAGCCTTCTCCTAGCCTCCATGGGTTTCACACCTAGAACTGTTAGTTAGGGTGATTTACTCTCCTAAGGAACACTTCTAAAATGAGTCTATGGTGATTTTCTCATACCCCTAGCATTTTAAAACTATGTATGTGTTTGCACACATGTTTAGCAATTCTTACCTAAAAATATTTGCTTTTGTAGTATATATTCACTCAGACATTAATAATTGGATCCATCAAACCACTTGCATTTTGGGTGATGAAATAATAGCATTGTAATGTGCACAATACCACAAGTGTTATTTTTTTCTCCTAAAACAAATGATCGTTAATACTTCCCAATTATGTATTCTGAACTCTTAAAGTGCCATCATATACTGCATGAAACTCTTGACACCAATCTTATTTATATACATTTTTAATGCAATCATCTATTTTAAATTATTTGTGACCATTAGATGAGAAGGGAAATGTGCAGCAAAATTGGATCCTGTCTAAAAATCTAGTAATGATTTTTTAAAATATAGAATTCTGTGGCACATTAAGCTTTTATACAAAGTGAAATCACTATGCTGAAACCATAGATATTTAATAAAAATAAAGAAAAACCTGTTAAAGGCAAATGCCTTAGTATATAGTAATATCCTTTCACCTTTCCTTGCAATTTTTCCACTTGGCACAAGGAATGTTGATGCTTTTAAGTGTTTTTATGTAGCTGGCAGAATGGATTTTTCAATATATCTTGATTCCCAGAGGTTTTATAGGTTTTGCAAACCCATGTCAAACCATAATTTGTTTAAGCGTTATTTTCTTATATGAATGCCATTATTCCATAGAGGTAGCTTTGCTGAATGGACGGAGTATTGCATTTCCTTTTCTGTGGTATATTCAAAATCCAGTGTAGTTCTAAGGACTAAAAAGTTGAATAAATTAAGAACAGGATGAAAATTAACAGAGCAGAGAAACCCCAGCTGAGGGAGAAATAAATGGCTTCATAAACTTCGAATTGATATAGCATAAGAGGTCACATCCAGGCCTAAAGACATCTGCTAAATATTTCTCTTCTGTCTCAGAATTTTATATTCTGTATCAGAAAATTTTTATATTATCACGCGTGTGTGTTGTGTGTGTGTGTGTGTTTTCAAGTAAACTGTTTCTTTTAATCATTTGGAGACCCAGGCTTCTTGCATTTTTTGGCTCTACCCTATTTCAGAGATTTCACTCAGATATTGGATTGAGTGAAAGAGTGAGGACCACACTAAGAAAGATTCTACAGCCCAAGGTTGGAAGTAGTGACATCTTTTCTATTTACATTCCACTGGTCAAAATGCAGTTATTCAGCCACACCTGCCAGAGGAACTGGCAAACTTCTCTCACTGTTCCCAAGAAATAAAGCTGAACAGATTTTTGGTAACATTTTGAATGGACTCCAAGTATAAGCAAAATATCTAACTGCTACTTCTTTCTGACTTCATAGAAAGTAGGTCCTTTAATAGAAACAAAAAGTCAAAATGAATTAGCAAAAGGTGAATTACCAGTTTATTGCTGTATTCTTCTCTCTCTCTTTTTCAACTATAAACCTAATAACCTAAGCATGTGAAAAAAAAAAAAAACAACACTTTTTTTTCATTTATTGAAGTAATTCCATTTTTAAGAAAAAATCTTTGTCTGCTACAAAAGGCCATTTGACTCGGGAAGAAAATACTAATTTAAAGGATAAATTAATATATGTTCCCTTTGTGCAGAGGGTCAGAAACCAGATGAATGGGAAGGCCATTTTGTTAAATAGTTTTCTAGACTATTGTAATCTTAGCAAAGCAGGAAGTAAGATTTGTTCATTTCTATTGAATGAGCATGAGAATATGGAAACATTATATATACTAAATGTTATTTGAGTAATTTCATATGGCAAATTTTGTCTGGTCTCAAAAGCAGTGTGAAGACCATCTTCCTGTAGGAAATGTGATAAGAAAATGAACATTCTCTAGTATTTGCTATCTTTTGATTATAACAGACTTGGCCTCAGAATGAACAAGACTTCAATTTTCACTGACTGTACTAAAATATATCTTGAGGTTACTGTTAAGAATTCAAGAATGTTTATAAGGAAATGTGAGGATATTTCTCTGTGAATTGCTGTGCAGCTAGGGTCCATATTAATTTTAGATATTTTACCTAGCTCTATTCAGGGAAACTCATCTTATGCATATCTGCTTTAGGCTGAATGGCTATGGGAAATAGCTCACATTATGATTTTAGTAATATAACTCCAGAATGCTATAATTAGAAACACTCGCAATAATGTTTTGATGGTATAGTTAGATGAAATAAAATTTTACTCAGGACTTATATAGATTTCATCTGAGATATTCTAAGTGTTTGCTAATATTAGCTGATTGCATAATATTCTGTAGGGCACAGACATAAAGATTCTCTCAGGCATCTGGACATTCTTATTTCATATCCTTGAATGTTGATTTCAGGAGTAGATAGATGTTCTAGTATATGGCTGCACCCTATATTCAAAATTGCAAACTCCGAATGGTAAATTAAAGTGTCATTAAAGTGAATGTTTGTAACTAACATGTTTTGAGAACCCCTTCTTAGGTAGGCACTGTACCAAAAACTAAGCACAAATAAAGTTAGGGATAAAATACTATTTAGTTCAACTTTAAATTTTAGAGAAATGAGGAAGTAAAAATGTAATTACCAAACTCCATACAAATATTCAGTAAAGCAGTGATTGAACCTTAAGTCTGACTGATCCCCCATTCCTTCTCCAATCTACCACATAAAAAAAAAAAGTTACCACCAGTTTAAATTATGAGAGACAGCAGAGGAAGGTGAAACTTAACAAATAGTGGTTTTATTTATTCAGTTTTGGGAATGAGATGCTTTAAAGAGAAGGGCCTGGCTGTCTGACACACCTCCTGGGGTTCATCAGTTACATGGTGACACTGCCAAGGATTTCACAATGAGTGCCTCTGCTGGTGCCTCCTTATCTAGAAAGCTTTTCCCCACCACTCTGCCTGATAAACTCCCACTCTTCTTTTCTGTTTCTCCACATATTCTTTGAATCCTTTGAATCATTCATTACTTCTATTGTGTTCTCTTTGTAGTTTGTGCCTATTAGAAAATTATTGCATTATCATCTGTCATTTAAATGTTCATATTCCCAACTGGATTGTGAGTTCCTTGAGGAACATCTCCATGCTCTTAACAATTGTTACTCACAGTCGGCGAGTTAATAAAAGAGTGATAAATATCTCTCCTTTATATGGATTAAAGGGATGGTATGTTATAATGGAGAAAATACTATAATTGTGTGTCACTTAATTGGACCTCTATTTTCTCTTCTGTAAATTGAAGGTGTTGGGCTAGGTAACCTCCGATGTTATTCTAAATTTACTTTTGTCCAATAAAGCCAAAGGCTATGTTTTCACTGTCAGTAGAAAGCATACATAGAAATTGACGGAGACCTTTCACTATATTTATTTATTATTTTCTATTTTTACTATGTCAAGCAACGTGAGAACTCATACCTTCTCTGTTAAAAAATCAGATGTCTATTGTTATAGCATAGGGAATAAAGAGTAACTTTCTGCATGCAATTCTGACTTCCTGTTGTGATAATTGAGAATTCATCAGAAAAAAATAAGCTTTCTAATATAAATATACATGTATACAGTTGATGCTCCTTATTAAAAGCTCATTTTAAGATATGAAAATTATATATTAATATATATCTTAGCATCTGAAAATGAGCTGAATTAAACACTCTGTAATTGTCAGAATTTTATTAGTTCCATCTTTGTCATTCTCTTGCTCTACGAGCTTGAGAAAAATCATTTAAAACTAAAAGCCTCCTTCCTACTAGATATGGGCAAAATGAATCAACTAGTTCTAAAGTCTTTTGATTTTAAAATTACATTATTTAGATAAAAAATGTTAACTGGTTCTAAGTTACCATTTTAGGAATTTTCTATAAAATTATATTATAATTGATTTAAAAAATGAACTGAGTAAGAATAATATTTTCACTTATTTTGTCAATAAAAATATAGATAAATGCAGATGACTTGACACACATACAGCAGAAAATAGTTTCACCTAAATCACTCAAAGTAAATAAACTATAGTAACTTGCCATGTACTCATCTAAAACACTTGATTTCAAGAGCTCCAGGGTAGGGGTGAAGAGTGCAATAAAGTACTTCTTTTTTGGTCACGGTAATGTATTAAACACATTAAAATAATTATTTTTGGCACATGAACAAACTGCACATAATTTCTGTTTTTCGAGATGCTTCCCTTATACTGTGACGCAAAATCTTCACTGCTCTCAAAGAAAGACCATAAATTTGCAAGCATAAACATAATGCTTCCACAAATACATCTGCAAGCCTATTGGATAAGGAATTTGTCCTTGGTGCCTTTTAGTAAAAAACTAATTTGACCCAGAATGTGTTGCCAACAACTTCCAGCTGTTGTTGATGGTCAGTTGAACAAACTGGATGTGCAAACTTTTGTAGAGTGCAAAGTATACCAAGGAATGAACACAAGCAGACTTAGTGTGTGCTTTTTATTACCTACCCATTATAGTGTGCGAAGTTGGTGATAGGTAAATAATAATATACATATCACCTTAAATTAGCACAAATAAAGTTAGGAAGGTTAGGCAATAAGAAATGGGGTACAAAGGGCCAAAAATATTTTTTTCTTCACAAAATCAATGCCAACTTGCTAAAGTGGCTACTATCAAGAGCTATTTATAGCACAATATAAACCATATTACTAACTTGAGTTTTAGATTCAAAAGCTTTGGTTAATATTACTGTCTGCATTCAAAGCAGAGTTCAGTGCTAAAAGCTGGTCAATAAACATTTTAGTACTGCTCTTTTCTAGTGATCTGAATTCAATAATGTTACCTTTCCAGAAGCTGCAAAATGGAAAGTGAAAGAATGATTTATGAGGCTTGGCTATGCATGGCCAGCTAAGAAAGCTTTAACTGATGCTTTCAGGATTCTCTTTAATGAAGTACAATTTGCCAAGATAAGTTTAGGTAAATGAAGCCTCTGTCACATTATGTTTTAGTGAAAGAAATGACAGACATAGCCCAGCAGATGGAAGTTAATGCAGAATGGTGGTGTCAAACAATGTCGTCTAGGTAACTGCACAATGATGGAACAGATGCATTAGTGTTATTACTATAAACAAGTTCATAATAACACAACACATTCATGGAATCCGTTCAAATTAAGCATAGCAGCTTTCTTTGTTTAAGTTGTCACTTAGCACACATGCAGATCATATTTCTGAGCTATCAAATCCTTTCAAGTAAAAGCTCCCATATTCAGTACTAACTCCTATTAGATGGTATTGTTAACCTTAAAACCCCTAGTGTTTTGCCTTTTCAATAATTTCTTAAGGGATGTCTGACTATTTTGTTGAAGATATTACTTTCAGGGCTGTATTTAAATGAATGCCTTTTTACCCCTCCACATCTCCGGTTTCCTCAGTCTGAATGCAAACTGGAATCCTGAATACAATGGATTGGTAGAACTCAGCTGTGTCCCTTAAGCAGAACAATAGGGATTGGGCTGGAAATTTAAAATGTATTTGCGAGTTCTGTTCAGGAGGGTCTGGGGGCTTGACTTTGCTTGAAAGGAATAATTGCCTTACATCCATCTTGGCATTCCTCTTTGGGGGCCCACAACTACACACAGAAGTAGTCAAGGATGGAAGGAGGGAATTAATTGTTCTATGTCTTTTGACATTGAACTCACTTATCGAATAAATATTGGATTTCTCTTACTCATTAGACTTCCACAGTTCTAGATTTCTATGTGTAATTACAAAGAAAATACATCGATAAATATATGTTTATGTTTACACATGCTTATATATGTGTGTGTGTATATATATATATACACATATATTATTATATATATATATACATATAATATTATATATATATATAATATGCTTATATTATACATATATATAATAACACTAAATTCAAATCCATGTGTATTGGGCAACTGTTATAATATCCAAACCTTCATTTCTGACCTTGAAAAGAGAAGTTCTCTCAGGATTTGCTTATATTGCAAACTGAGCTGCACTCAGAAATGTATGAACCATTCTTCTGGTAGAAGATTTGAAAGCAAACTCCTAAAAAGAAGATGCAAGACTTTTGTGACAGCCATGCAGCTTTTTTTGAAATGGCAAGTGGTACGTGATGATGGAATGTATAGTTAAATTGTTCTATTTTAAAATGTTATTTCTATACATTTTCTTAATATCTGATCTTTAAATGTAACTTTTCTGTGCTACTTTGACTTTTCCCTTTTTTCTCTCTCTTTAGAACTTGGGAACTGAAATCTCCAAATCTTTTTTTGAACCCCAAATCTTTCATCATGGGTGGGAGTAGAAGGTATTTGGGGTGTGTTATAAATGGAAGTTTAGATCTGAGCTTATCTACAAATGCTTACATGATAGAGCAAAAATATACCATTTGTAAATCAGATATTGCTTGTAGCTGATAAATGTCAGATAAAGGGCTATAAGAGCAAGGATAAATAAAGTAATTTAGAATGTTTCATTTACAAAATAAAATAGTAGGAGAAAGTACAATATTCACACTCTAAAATAGAAAGAGTTGAGACATTAACATTTCACTGCCCTCTCTCATTTTCCATTTTTAGAAGCTCTTGACCTAGTTAAATCTTAGTTTGTTAATTGCAGGTATCAAGCATCTTCTAGAAAAAAGTTTTTCCACTAAATCGTTTGAAAAACCAAAATGCGGACTCCAGTATAAGATAAAGAAAAAAACCCTTTACCAGCATGTGTTCTGGGACAGAGCACCATTCACTCCAGACTCTTACCCCTTCTGAGAAGCTTCCAGGCCCCACCTACCTAGTAAACCACCCCTTTAATAATATTTTACAAACAGCTCATGATAAATACTATGCTCTATAATTTTCCCTCATATGCTGTAATCCCAATGTCTTAGATATACTTTCTACGGGGCTATGGCCTAACTCCTTTTGTTACAGCATCACCTAATTTCTCTTCTGCTGTAGGCACATAGTTGCCCAGAGAGTTTTAACTAAGACACTGAATTTCTAAATAATGGAGATCAGGTCAGAAAGCATACCTTATGTTTTCATGTCCATTAGGCATTACTCACACGCCTAAGACTTACCAAACTTATTGATTTCCTCTCTCAAGGCTCTGGGCCCAATTACCATGAGCCTTCAAATCTTCACATGCCCTGTGTGGCATCAGTTCCTGATCTGTCAAAGGTTTTCACTCTGCCCAGCTCCTCATTGCAGCTTTCTTTGCACCGGCTTTTTTCATTCCCCTGAGCTCACCAGGCCTTTCCATTCTATAGGATTTCAATTATGCTCTTAATTTTGATGAAATGAGTCACCTAGTTAACTCTTGCTTATTTTTCTAGTTTCAGCTTGAATTTCACTTCCACTTCTTTGACAATCCAGGCAAATTTAAGCCCTTACAGATTGCTTCTTCATATCAATTCTAATAAAAACAATCTTTTTTTTTTTTTAAATTTAAATGTGTTTTATCCACTAAAGTTTAAGCTTCATGGTGTTAAGGAAAAACATCTGTCATACTCATTGCTACATTTCTAGCCCTATAAACTCTTAGTATTTAAGAACATTTGGTAAATGAAGGAAGGAATGGATGTATAGAGGAATGAGTAAAATGTTCTTTCATATTACCAAATTACTTTCTAAACTTTTTTCAAGTTCAATTTATACTTTATTTACAAATTTGAAAATACCCATTAACCTACATCCTAAACTACAATGAATGATAGCATTATTAAAATGTTTATTAAATAAGTGAAAAATGTGAAATTTCTCTATATTTTTGATCATTAATGATGTCAATATTTTTGTTTATTATTGATTTATTTATCTGTTTATGTCCTTAGCATGTTTGGAATTGTAATTATTTTAGTCATCGATTTACTTGATCTCTATTTGTTAAAGATATTAATCATTCATTACCAATTTCTTGCAAAAATTTCCTCCAGTTTGTCATTTTCATTTAAAACAGACTTTATTTTTTAGAATAGTTTTAGGTTTACAGAAAAAAAAAAAAAACGAGCAGAACATTCAGATAATTCATTTGCACCTCCCTGCCCCCATCCACAGTTTCTAGTTATTACCATCTTGCATTAATGAGGTGCATTTTCTATAATTGATGAACCGATGTTTATACATTATTATTAACTAAAGTTTATAGTTTGGAATAGGGTTCTTTGAATTTTACCAAATATATAATGGCATACATCCACTATTATAGTATCATACAGAATAGTTTTACTATCCTAATTTCCTGTGCTCTACCTATTCATCCCTTCTCTTTCCTTTTCCCCTGCTATTCTAGAGCTCAGCTGATAAAGTGGGGGACTATAGAGTGGACATGTGTCAGTTTCAGCTTTATTTTGTTTATACTTTTAGGTGGAATATGAAAGTTTTAAATTTTTATGTTATGAGACATATCGTATCAGAGTTTCCTTCCTAATTATTAAACTTAATAAGATATTTCCACAGAAAAAAAATTGTTTTTGTATCTTATTTACTATATTCAAGTAAGTTCTCTATTTAGAAAATAAGCAGTTTGGGAGCGGGGATTGGCCCTAATGCACACAATATGCCCAAGCAAGAACTATGTTTTTGTACACATCATAGATCCTAGAATTGTAACCAAACATATGTATTGCATAGAACACAATAAAGAAAACACTTCAGACAAGTGAAAGAAGTACATTACTAATTTTCTTGAAATCTTTTCTCCTTTTGAGAACCAAGAAGGACTAAATAGCTCAAAATATTTTTTTACCTCACTCTTCTGAGCTAGAACACTGAAATTAAATTCTAGAGTGTGATTTCTCAAAGAAGCAATACTGAATGTGTAGATACTCAGGTTTAAAGGATTTTGAGTATCTCTTGACACAGGATATTTAAAATAAAGACTGGTCTTCCTGTCTTCTGGCTTGTCTTTCTGATTCTTCCATGATAACTCTGTCTTTTGTCTGGAATGCCCAAGATGCATCCTCTAGTCTCTTTCATTGTAGTCACATTTCCATCCAGTTTTGCAATCATCTCATGTATGTTTTCTTCTTTGCTAAAATAAGAGCTCTTTGAGGACTGAAGTTATGCCTCATTCAAATTTGCTTCTTCTATCTTTTCTGGCACTAAATTTTACATAGAGCGAGACCTGTATACCTTGAACTCTCCATCTGAAACAACAAATATAATAAAAATACTGAAGTACATTACACATGGAATAAATTTACTGAAGTACATTACACATGGAATAAATTTCATTTTTAGTCATAGGCATTCTCTCAAAATATTCATGTAACACCTTGTATTGCATTTTTTCAGCTTCTTCAGAAAAATAAAGAGGTAAAACGAGAAACAATTATATTAAAAGAAAAAAGTGTTCAGGAGAGAGAACTAAATTTTTTACTTAAGAAGTTATGCTTTCACAGTCATATTTCTAGCTAGCCGTTTTGCTTTTTTCAAACTCACTAATTTGTTAGCTGCAGTTTGATTAGACAGCATAAAGGGATCCCCACACATTCTTGGAAAGTACAATTATAAAGATATATGAAAGTCACAGTTCTAAACATCACTATTTATATGAGACTTGTTATAACTCATAAACCCAGAGATTTTTCTTTATTTCTCCAGAGAGGAAGCATATTAAAATACATTGCATTTAAAAAGATATTTTAGTGTTTCATTGATATTTCTTTCTTTTACAAATCACCATTTTCTTATCTACGTACCTACCTGCATACATATAATAAAATAGCTGTTCTATATTGAGTACTTATAACAAGCAGTGGACTAAATAGGCCTTTGTATTACTTCATTAAATCCCCACAACAAATCTATTAGGCAAGACTATTATTTTTTCATTTTATAGATAAGAAAATTAAAGCTCAGAGAGATAAAGTTGCCCAGGGTCATTTGGAAAAAATACATAGTAAAATAAGGATTCCAAATGCAGTATGTCTGATTCAAATGCCTTAAAGAAAAAAAAAAAAAAAGGCTCTCTATTTGACTAAAAACATTATTGACTGATTACCCAGCACAAACTCTGACTTAAAAGGGACATTGATGTGATGAACGTTGGTTAATGGACCACAACTATAGCACATGGAGTGAAGATCTTTATTTTAATTGTATGGGATGAATGTCCTGATTTAGTCACTACGTATTTATTTCCTTATTTATTCTACATATTTAAATTGCCCCTTTCCTCTTATCTCTGTTCAGACTTTTGTGGGATTTTAATGTAATGGTTACTAGTTATGAGCATGGATCATGGGGCAAGATTTCCTAGATTGAATGTTAGTATTACTACTTATTAATTTTGACTTTAGGTGAGTTACTTCACCTCTTTGTGTCTCAATCTCCACATCTATGAAAAGGAGATAATAATTGCACCTATCTTATAGTTTCATTTTGAGGTAAATTTAGTTTTTGTATTTAAAGTACTTAGAATATTGCCAGAGAATAGAAAAAAAATCAACAAATCTGTGTTTTTTTTCTTATCCAAAAATAATAAAATCCAGTTTTTTGACTGTATATAAAATGTATGGAAAAGGGAAAGATGGAAAATGAAATGGAAAAGAAGCAACATAAAGTAGAGAGAAAGCATCAACAGAAGGGCAATAATTCAATGAGGGCACAAAGGCATAGATTAGTTTATTATAACTTTATTTTTAAACGTTCTTGTTCCCCAGCAGTGGCTGTCTACCAGGAGTCAAGTCTCAATTCTCAGTTTCTAGCTGAGAAACTACTGGTCTGATTGGCAAGTGCACCCAGGTGAAAAGCCATTGCAGAATTTCAGTAGCAATTCACCACTTCCTGAGGGCTTTTGACTCTAGTTCCTCTGGATGACCTTTGTTTCTCAAGTATTTTGGGAAATTCCATTCTGCTTATGTAAGGTTTTTCCTTAGCTCTATAGTCTCCTGCTCTGTGCACTTTCAGATTCTATCAATGGTCTTGTGGGGAATCCATTCATGCATTGAAGTACTCTTATTTCTCTAGTTCTGTCACTCCAGTGGGGTGGCACTGCTAAAAGCGCTGTTGTTTTCTCAATCCCTCTTTGATCTGCCTAGAGCCAGTTCTCAACCTCTGGCCTTACCTAGAATAAGAAAATGTCCATGGGAAAGCTAAAAGTCCTCAATTCACCTCTCAGATATTTTACTTCCTCTAGTCCTTGTTTTTATAGCCTCTGCTGCCTCTCATATTTAAATTTGTAGAATTTTTCTAGTTTTTTTTTCCTCAGAGCATTTGCCTGCCATGACCTACTTTAAACAATGTATTAGATTTTATTTCATTTTTATCTCCAGATATATATTCTAGCTCAGTACTTTCCAGTTTTGTGAACTTCTATATGCCTCAGTTCCATATCTATAAAATGGGGCTAATTAGAATAGTTGTTTTATAAAATTGTTGGAAGCATTGAACAAGTTGATACATATGTGAAATGCTTACAATGGTGCTTGGCACATTGTAAAGGATGAGGTAATAAACATTAGCTATTATTATCAAAGATGACTTCAGAGGACAGGAGATCAGATTCTTCTTGTGCATCCAAGATAATCTTTTATTTCATATACTAATTTGGAAACTCTTTGGCTTTTAATAAAATTAAATTATCTTAGTTCTTAACCTTATTAAACTCAGTGGTTCAGTGTTCCTCCCACTCATTTAAAATAATTTCTAATGACCTATTTACTAACTTGAAATGAAATCTATAAATAATGTAATCTATAAATGTGATTATAGAAAAAAATGACTTAAATAAAATATAAACAAAATGAAAAAAGTAATTTATAATACATTAATATAAATTTCAATATAAACATAATCATACATGAGTATAATAGAAGACAAAAATGTAGTCAGAGGTTTTTATCCACTTACAATGACTAAATTAGGATTAAAAGGAGATCAGAACCTTTTTCATGAAACATTACAGAAGAACAGAGCAATAGCATAGGATAGTGGAATAAAAAGAGCATTATAAGTACTAACATACTACATTTATGAGATAGAAGAATACAACTATAATTGAAATAGAATTTACATGCCAAGCTACATTACTCAAATTGAGGGGAAAACGAGATATCATGTTCATGCAAATGTGCTGGGTGGTATTTATATGTATAGTGTCATTTATAAATTATGTTATATTATGATGTGGTTGCAATATTAAAACTATATCACGGAAAACCCAAGATAAAGCATACATACATCTGGTCTCTAAATGTCTGACAGGACATTTGAAAATCATTACAGGTGGTGAAAATATTCTTTATTCAATAGGTGAATGTTCAAATTCGTTGTCATTTTATCACAATTGACTCTAGTTATTTCATCCAATTACTAGAACTGGATAAAAGAGACCCCTGTTAAGCCAGATATTAACCATTAAGTAGGTAGATTGCTAAACGTTGCTGCGCCAGAGGGTGCTGGTAGAGGTGTGTGCTTGGGAGCCTCAGAGAAGCCTTTATCCACCTGTAAGGGAGAATTTCAGTATCGTCAGAATGAATACAATAACACCAAAGTGAACTACCTGAATATTACCCTTTATTGTATGGGCCTGTCCTAAGCACTTTATGCATTTAGGATGCCCGCCTCTGCCCAACGAATGGCAGAAGTGTCTTTTCAAATATGGTAACTGAAAAAATCATGATCCCAGGAATTTTTAAAGCAATCCTGGAGGGAAAAGGAGAAGCATAACACAACACTCCAGTTACAGTAAAACTAATCCTGTATAATATCTATTATTAATGAAAAGTAATATAAAAAGTTAGTAGAGGAAGTACTGTGCCTTTAATATAGAATCCATTGTTAGTTAGAAACATGTTTATGAGAGAGAGACTTTTATTTTTCTTTCCATAAGAAATATTCATGTGCTCAAGTTCTAAATATATTGTCAGGTGTAATCTGGTGACTACAGCCTAAACAAACTGACAATAACTCCAAACGGCAAACAATCATGATACTAGGTATCAACTTGCTGTTACTTGAAACACTGTGACCATTTGTTGCTTTTTATAAAACAATTTAGAAATTGGAAATAATTACTACTTTGTCATTTGAATGCTTGATACATTCCTCAAATTAGAAATCCAGAGCTGAAATGATCAAATCATCTGCAATCATCTGTATTTCAATACAACTTTATTAATAATTTACACATGGCATGGAAGGTGTTATTTCAAATTCATTTCTAAATAAAAATTTTAACATTTAAATGATTTACTTATTTTGTCTTTTAGAAAAAGTAAGGATTTTATCTTTTATCCTTAAATTATTCACCTGTAAAATTAAACATTAAGATAATTTTGAGAGATATAGATTACTTTCTGAATTTTTACATGGAAACATCAACTTTATTTGTTGTTAAGCAGTACCAGATTTGTCTATAATAAGTTCAGTATCTTTATCACAAATATAGAATAGAATGGACTTTTTATAAAAGAAAAATGTCAAATTTTCTATATAGAATTAATATTTGAAAATTTTAAACGAGTAATTACTTCATACCATAAATGACATTTTAAAAGGTCTTTACTTATGTGCGTTATGGTTATCATTATCTTATTCTTATTATATACTGTTAAAATCTATATAATTTTGCATTTGGATCATGCAAAATTATTTTTTTATTGCAGCTTGGGAGAATATGTCAGTGAATTTAGATAGAAAATATAATTAAACAACAAATTTAGTTTTGTATTTTTAGGATAGTCAATCAAGACAAGGATAAAAAATTCAAACAGCACAAAAAAGTTTCCTTACAA
>NW_011888806.1:2333171-2350548 GCF_000151845.1 Pteropus vampyrus | reverse complement strand
CCTTTAATATAGAATCCATTGTTAGTTAGAAACATGTTTATGAGAGAGAGACTTTTATTTTTCTTTCCATAAGAAATATTCATGTGCTCAAGTTCTAAATATATTGTCAGGTGTAATCTGGTGACTACAGCCTAAACAAACTGACAATAACTCCAAACGGCAAACAATCATGATACTAGGTATCAACTTGCTGTTACTTGAAACACTGTGACCATTTGTTGCTTTTTATAAAACAATTTAGAAATTGGAAATAATTACTACTTTGTCATTTGAATGCTTGATACATTCCTCAAATTAGAAATCCAGAGCTGAAATGATCAAATCATCTGCAATCATCTGTATTTCAATACAACTTTATTAATAATTTACACATGGCATGGAAGGTGTTATTTCAAATTCATTTCTAAATAAAAATTTTAACATTTAAATGATTTACTTATTTTGTCTTTTAGAAAAAGTAAGGATTTTATCTTTTATCCTTAAATTATTCACCTGTAAAATTAAACATTAAGATAATTTTGAGAGATATAGATTACTTTCTGAATTTTTACATGGAAACATCAACTTTATTTGTTGTTAAGCAGTACCAGATTTGTCTATAATAAGTTCAGTATCTTTATCACAAATATAGAATAGAATGGACTTTTTATAAAAGAAAAATGTCAAATTTTCTATATAGAATTAATATTTGAAAATTTTAAACGAGTAATTACTTCATACCATAAATGACATTTTAAAAGGTCTTTACTTATGTGCATTATGGTTATCATTATCTTATTCTTATTATATACTGTTAAAATCTATATAATTTTGCATTTGGATCATGCAAAATTATTTTTTTATTGCAGCTTGGGAGAATATGTCAGTGAATTTAGATAGAAAATATAATTAAACAACAAATTTAGTTTTGTATTTTTAGGATAGTCAATCAAGACAAGGATAAAAAATTCAAACAGCACAAAAAAGTTTCCTTACAACTCCTGAACCCAAGCCCCTCACTGACCCTACCCAGAGGCAACTATCATTTCTAGACTATTGTTAAAGTATCATTCCAGAGAGATTTTATGAATATACAGGATGTTAATAAACACATTAACAGAAAATGGCTATCTAATTTATACCTGATTTAGGCTATTTGCTTTCTCTCTCTTTAACTTCTAGAAATGTGGAAAACCATTTTATCAACACATCCTCAACGTTTGGAAATAAAGATAATTAAATGAAGTTCTTGTATGTTAGAGTTTCTGATAAAAATAAGAGGAGGGATATGTTGGGTCATAGAAAAGTAAGATTTGCTTAATTTCCAGTGAATGAATGTTTATGAACAGAATCAAAACAGGAGGGAGTGAACAAAAAAGAGAAGTGAGTTATATACTTAAACTTTTTGAAAATTATGACATCCCTCCAAAGAATAAGTCTTTAGAATTGAGGCTTTAGATGCTCAATAAATATTGTTGCATGATGAATGAATGAATGAGTTGTTTTGAACTCCAAGACAGGCTGCTGAAACATTCTTCTTGGTGTCAACATCTGATTCAATATGTCTATCACTCAGACATACTCAAAAACAAAATCTTTCTCTATGGATGAAAGATAGGAAGTTGAAAAAAATTAAAGCTTTAACCAGATGAATAGAAAGTCAGAGATCTGTAATGGTAATAAAAACCTTGTTATCATGATTAAAGTTGCTATCACAAAATATGTGAGAACCACAAAATACTATTACTAGGTCTACATTTTAACTTATGGGTTTTTGCTAAAATTTATGGCTATCACCAAGACAAGTATTTTCAGTGGTGAGTCTCGATTTATCCTCTTTTAAGATAAAGATTTTACATTTAATATTAAAGTACTATAAGTTCAATTTTTTTCTTGCTGAAATGATATCTGCAGGTAAATTATTGTACTTGATAAGGGCCAGATTTATAGCCTTCGTACATGAATCATTTTGTTAAACCCAGATATAATACAAGTTTAACAGTAACTCTTAACCTTTGTTGAAGTCCAGAACTATATAGAAAATATTCTATATAGCACCGCTATTTTCTCCAAAATCTTCCAATAAAAGGTTTTCTACATCTATAGCTTTCATACACATATGTCTGCATGGGAATAAAATTGACTTCCTAGCTCTCCTCTTCAGTATTTTTGCTTATGCTTAGCAAAGTTCACCTGTAGGTTTTTTCACAAAGATGTTTATGGAGGAGAGAAATAGATTGTTCCTTTTGCATTTCGTTCTCATTTGAGTTGTAATTGAGATAACTGGTAAAGGATCCTGTCTCTCAAGTCAGGAAGATCTAAGTTTAATCCAATCTCTAACATTATTAACAAATAGTTAATATTGTTTATATTTATCTGTAAAATGGACATAATAGGATATATTTCACATATATCTTTTGTAAAGATTAGGTTAGATAATCAAACCTGAAGAGATTAGAATAAGACTTCTTTCAAAATAAGGACTTAATAAAATAACTAATGATAATGATGATGGCTTTATGAATGAGAGTCAATATTATTCTACAACACATAGGTAAGGTTGGATTTGTTGGTTCCTTATTGGTTGTGAAATATTGTTAGTATAACCCTTAATTACTAATGATGATAATAATAGTAATAACCATTATTTATTAAAAACTCTATATTAGAGTTCTGGACCATCCATGATTTGATCTATTGTTTAGTTCTGGATTGTAGAAGATCAAGCAATGGTTTCTGGCATCTTAAGTGTGGAGAATTTCTAGAGAGTGTCAGATTAACAGCAATAATAAACCCCTAGCATTTTTAACAATAATATTAGAGTGTTTCAATATTTTAACTGTGCATATCAATTGAATGTCTACTCTCTTTGCCAAGAGATAGCAAGATTAAGGTTCATAACTTGGAAGTTGAAATAAGAAGAAAAATAGTCACCCAATGATACTTGGAGGAAATGTTTTTCAGTCAATTTTGTTACATTCTCTTGAGAAAGAAATAGATTCGTTGTATATTATGGATTGAATGTTTGTGTCCCTGCCCTATTTCATATGTAAAAGCTCTCATACCCAATGTGATAGTATTTGGAGATGGGGTTTTTGGGAAGTAATCCACTTTATTGAGGTTATGGGGATAGAGATCCCATGTTGGGTTTATTCTTTATAATTAGAGGAAGGGAGACTGGAGCTCTCTCTCCAGCTGGCATGTGAGGACTATGCGAGAAGATATACATCTGCATGCCAGGAAGAGCACTCTGACCAGGAAACAAATTGGCTGACACTTTGACCTTGATCTCCCAGTCTCCAGAACTGTGAGAAATAAATGTTTGTTGTTTAAGCCAAACATTCTATGATATTAAGTTATGGCAACCTGAGGTAATTTAAGCACAGTGATTCATGGTCATTTGGGTGAGATGATCTTTCTTTCCATTCATGTCTGTGTCAGATATCTTGATTTTTTTTTCAAGAGCATATCAGTTTTCCTAGTACCTGGTTAACACACGGCACACACTTGAATGCAGATGAGAAGCAATCTTAAACTCATTGCCTCAGTAATTATGAAGCTGTACCTGAAAGATGTGCTTTCCTTCTTCAGCTGCTCTAGCATCTATCCCTTAGAAAGCCACTATGCAGAATGAATCATTGTGGCCTTACTATGAAATTGCTCTTAAAGAGTTGGGGTTTGGGGTGATGGTATCAAGCAATGTTGAAGTCTTTTATGAGAAATAAGTTTTTAAAACTCATTGCTATATGTGTTATAATGATTATATAAATATGACTACAATTAATAATTTGCTCATCTATCTATTCATTTATTTCAAATCTTTGATATTATTATGGGCCAGGCCCTGGAGTTAACACTGTATACTGAAAATTTCTGTCCAATATTAGTTTAAACAATAATAACACTGTCCTGAAGATTTAATATGTGTTTTTATATTTTATAATTTATTGGTCTTATCTATGTTGGCTATTAGAAGCTCCTACTCAAATCTGAGGCTTACCTCAAAACAAGCATTTTGGTCTAAGGTCATTCTGGCTCTATTACTCTTTTCCAACTTTATTTTCCCTTTGTCTCATTTTTAATGTTTTTTTTTTTTATTCTTCTTGCTAATACATGTACTTATTCAATTCACCTTGGTTCATCTATGAAAAAATTAAAAAATATAACGTAAATATAAATATCAAATATAAATCACATATAAATAAAAATGGAGAAAATGAATGTCAGGCAGGAATGAATAGTGTATGGGTTCAATTGATAGATCATTTTCTGGTGTTTTCTATCAAAAACTTTGCTGCTTCATTATCTTCTGATGTTAAAACTCAAATGAATGTAGTAAAATAATATTTGCCAAAAACAAATGGCATGAAAAAACTACAACTTGCTTTAAAAATCATGGCTGAAGTAGAATCATCACAGAGAGAATAAACTAGGTCAAGACTTTTTTTTAATAATATAATTTTATGTGTAAAAAAAAATGAAAATACACATAAGGAATGATGCAATTTATCGGAGACATTCTGTAACCAATATTAGCCGCAAGAAAAAAGTGAAACATTCTTCCCACAGGGGAAAGTATTGCTATGCTTACTTAATAAACTAACTTTTAGGACTTTTCACATGTTTACAGTAAAAGTCAATTGTTATCTGAAAACTATAACCCAGAATATGCAAGAACAAAAAGAAAAAAGTGTAAATAAAGGAAAAACAAGTACTGAAGTTTTTCAATTAAACTGTTAAAATCTAAAAGTATAGGACATTAAAAGAGTGTTTAGTATAATTCCAGTCTTTAACTTCTTTGAGAATTTGGGGTTAATATGATGTCAAGTCTTTAAAAAGTAAAAGTAAAAGCTATCACCCTTGAAATTACAGCTTTAACAAAATCTGAGGAAAAAAGTTCTAAAATCTCATATTCAAACACCTGGACTGGAATGATGTACTGGGAAACAGGCTGGGCTTTAGAGAGAGCAAATTCTGTCACAGTGGTTTCAGATATCTTTCTATTGAGAGAATAATGAAATAGTAAATCAGGGAGAAGCATTAGATTCAATTTACCTTGATTTTAGAAAGAGTTTGATTCGGTCTTGTATGAAGTATTAATCAAGAAATGAGAAAAAGTGTGCTAAAGGCCCCACCGCTGTTAAGTGGATCAGCATCTGTTCTATTTAGTCAATCAGAGGCACTCAGAATGTTGCTATTAATAGCTCAACATGTCTGGAGCTATAGAATACATGGCATCATATGCAATTAATGCTATGATAGAAATATGGCATAAATAAAATAGAAAATAAATGTAAATCAATACTTGTTCTACCAGTGTGTGCGCGTGTGTATATGCATACATATACATGTGTGTGTTTGCGTGTATAATATAAAATCTTTTTCTTTTCTACTCTAAATGTTTATTATCTCTTCTTAGGATTCCCTATGAGACTCCTTGCACAATGTTGCCCTACATTTTCATATAACTAAGACAGCCTCTTTACCCCTCACAGCATGATTTCTAATACAAAGCTGAGAATCATGAACTATTCTGGTTTGACCCAGAAAGCTTTGACATTGAAAATCAGAGTGATCTGAATGGTTCAGTCAAGATGCAAGTCTGAATTAATTGGAAAGTTTTATTACAATGACCCTTGAGGGAAAGAATAACATATTGCACTTTTTAAAAAATTAAAATGGTACCTATGTAATTTAAATGAATAATAGCTAATAAAATAGCTAAAATTAAAATGTCTTCAGATTAAATAAACAAAGTAACCTCTTCAGCTGTTCTAGTGATTAAGAAATAGAGACAATTGCTTCTGGAATGAATTGGGCTTAAAACCATTGACAAAAATATATTTAAGATTGTGTAATCACAATTCTCAGTGCTGTGGTGAAATAAGTATATATTTATTGAATAAATGCTGAATTGTTTATAAGCTTTTAGTTTTATATTAATTGAAATAAATAACTCAGTTATAGAGGTATCATCAATGTGCATCATAATATTTAACACTATAATTACATTGAATTACATAGAAGTTTTTGCTATCCATTTTTGGGTTACTACTGAGTATCTTGTTAAGAGTCTAACTTCTGGGTCATGAGATTTAAAGGATTGTACCTCTTTGTAATTATTAGTCATAGTTATAATTCGGCATCACAATAAGTCACTTGATAATTTTTGAAGGCAAGAGTTTTAAGTGTAAAAAGTCATGTGAAGTTTGCAACTCCTCAAATAATATCTTTTTGATTTTAAATAAGAAATGTATTTATATAATTAGTCACTGGACTTAGAGCAGATGATGAGATACATCTTCCCCCACTGGCCTTCGTGATACTCACATTTTAGTAATAATACAAATCAGCATTCATTGTGCAATTAAGAATTTGATTTCACTTCTGATAAATGCTACAAATGTGAAAATATTGTTATAAAAGTGTATAATAGGGAGCTGCTCTTGAGGAAATGATAATTTAACTGAATTTTTAAGAAAAAAATAAAGGTTGATTCCACAGAGAAAGGACTGGGTAAAAATCTGCAAATGACAGCAAACTGACCATAAAAAAGTCCTGAGATGGTTAGGAATACAGCATGATGAAGAGAACGAATCAAGGATCATATGGCTAGTAAGGAGATGCATATGAGGTGATAAGATTAGCTGGTCCAGATTATGTTAAAACTTGTAGGTTAATTTAAAGATCTTATTCATTATTTAAAAAAAAATGAGAATTAATTAAGACTTTTAAGCATGAGAGTGACATACCCATACTTTTTTTAAAATGTCATTTTGCTGTGGAAAATGGATTGAAAGAGGGCAAGACTAGAGCTGAGAAGACTGGTTAAGAGGGTCTGTACTGGTCTAGGCAAGCCTTGGTGGTAGTTTGAACTATATAGACATAATAAAGAAGCAGAAAAGTGAATTCATTAGATAGTTAAGTCGAATAGATAATATTTCATAAAAGAGGGAACAATCAACGATTGTTCTTAGTTTTCTAGCTTAACAACCTAATTCTGCCCATTAAGATATGGAACCCTGGAGAGAGGACGGATTTAAGTGGTTAGGGGAGTTGATCAGTTTAGAGTTAGGCATGTTAAATTTGAGCAGCCTCTTTATATCCATTTAGAATGTCCAGAATATAAAAATATATCTCACATAATAACAAGTGGTGGTGTGGCTGTGATGAAATCAAAACCTTCATATACTCTGATGGGAATGTAAATGGTGCAGGCAATTTTGAAAATTGTCTAGCAGTTCCTCAAATGAGTTCACACAGAGTTACCATACAACTCAGTAATTCTATCCCTAGGTATGTACCCAAGAGAAATAAAAACATATGTCCACACGAAAACTTTCACGTGAAAGTTTATAGCAGCATTATTCATAATAGCCAAAAGATAGAAACAAAGCAAATCGATCATCCAAATGACAAATACTAAACAAAAAGTGGTATATGTACACAATGGAATATTATTCAGCCATAAAAAGGAATGAAGCTCATATATAAGTTACAAAATGGATGGACCTTAAAAGTGTTATGCTAAATAGAAGAAGCTAGTTACAAAGGACTATGTGTTATATTATTCTTTTATATGAAATATCCAGATCTGTGAAATCTATAGCGACAGCAAACTAGTGGTTTTATAGGGCTGGAAGGGTAGATGGGGAAATAGGGAGGTGATTGTTAAAAAGTTTATGGGATTTGTGTTTGAGATGATGGAAAATATTCTAAAATTAGATTGTAGTAATGATTGTTCGTATCTGTGAATATATTAAAACCCATTGACTTGTACACTTTAAATAGGTAAATTGTATAATATGTGAATTATATCTCAATAAATCTATTTTAAAAAATAGATTTATTTTTTAAAATAGATTTATTTAGGGGCCTATGAGAGTCTCAAAGAGGTCTTGACAGAAGAAGTACATTTAGGGTCACTTGTGGATAGATTGTAATTAAAATTATGGGCAGAGATGGGCAAATATGGAGTAAGATTAAATATGACTAAAGAACAAACTTGCAAAAATTCTACCACCATAGATTGGTAGATGAGAGTGGGTCAGTAGAAGAGACTCAGAAGGAGCAATGAGACATGAAGTGCAAAAAAAACAGTGGGGGAGAGGGGGATTGTAGTCTCAAGGAATCCAATAAGAGTGTTTTTAGAAAGAGTGTGAAATTGTTTTGAGTGAAATTAAGAGTCAAGTAAGATATGGTATGAAAAATATTCATCAGACTGAGTGACTCAAAAGTCATTGTTACCTCGATAGAGGCATTTTGTGTGGTGGTGATAGAAAAGACAGCAGAGAAAGACACTGGAATTCACTGAGCAGTATGTACAGGAGAGGATGTGGAGATAATGACAATAAAATCTCTTCATTGAGTGTGATTTTAATTAGAGAGGTAAGTCAGGATGAGAGAACTTTCTGTCTTTAAGTTGGGACAATTCCAGCATGCTTAAATGTGGATTGGACAAATTCTATAAAGATGTGTATGATGAAGATCCAGGATATACAAAGAATAATCAATATTGGAAGATTCCTGAGATGAATGATCTGGTTTAGATCACAGAATAGTCATGGACCTAAAATTATACTTCTTACACTGGAAAGAAAGACTTTAAAAACCTAGATTGGTCATGGTGAAGCAGGGTAACACTGAGCCCTCACCCTCTGGAAATTGGATTTATTAAAGAGTGTGGCCACTAAATATCTACCCATATTGGTACATATTAGTTTTTTAGAACTCAATCTCCTAAATATATAGATATATAAATATACATTATGACTAAAAATAAAAGAAAAAATGATACAACTTTGTAAGGATCATCACTAAGGAGAAAAGGGTGGAAAACTTTCAAAAACAAGGTATGAATACTGTTACAGGGCACTATAATAAATACATCTTCCTGCTGTGAAATAGTTTCTCATATGTATGGATTGAATGAGTCATTTACTAAACAATATTTTCTACTTTCCCAAGAAAGTAGTCAGTAAAAGGCTTTAATATTGATAAAAAGTGATTGATAGTATTTTTTCTTAATCGATATTACAGTCATTTACATCATTACTAGTAAGTGAAATTGACACACAGATCCCATGTTCAACTCTCCTTATTCAAATAACTCTTAAATTTTGTCAAAATTTTTAATTAATAATAAAAAAATCGTAGTTTATTTATTTTTGTATTAGAGACACAAAAATCTTCTCAATTCAGTAAACAAAAGAGCCAAAACCAAATAAGATTTGTCATCCATAATAGAAATTATTGGACACCTCTATTGGTTTCCTAAGGCCACCGCAACAAATTTTGACAAAGTTGATAGCTTAAAACAACAGAAATTTATTCTCATAGTTCTGGAGTCCAGAAGTTTGACATCAGTTTCAACGAGGTAAAATTATGGTGTTAACAGGGCTGTGTTTTTTCCTGAAGATAAGGGAGAATTTATTCCTTTTCTCTTACAGTTTCTGGTGCTTGCTTGCATTCCTTGTCTTGTGGCCACCTCAGTCCCATCTCCTCACCACGGTCACACTGACTCCTCTTCTGTGTGTATCAAATTCCTCTGTCTCTCTGGCATAATAATACTTTTGATGGCATTTATGGTCCACCCAGATAATCCAGGATAATCCTCTCATCTCAAAATATTTAACATAATCAAATCTGTAAAACTTTACTATAAATGGTAATAGTCACAATTTCTAGTTACTAGGACCTGACATCTTTGGAGGCACCATTCACCCACTACACCATCCCTGATTTGTACCTTTTATATAGTGTCTTAATTGCTCTTTATGTGTCATTAACCTCGTTCATTTCTATCTTTGCCACCCCATCACATTGCTCTTAAAAACCATATTCAAATGCAACAGTTTCATTGCTCCCAGAGGGTTTTTATTTTTTAATTTAGGTATAATCATTACATTCTTATGTTTAAAGTTTCTTCTTCTTTAACATCAGAATAAAGTTTCAGTTTATTTCTATTGCTTCCCAAGGCCCTTTGGATGTGGTGTGGTCCTTGTTGATTTAGACGCACCATCTTCCTTCACTGTGTTTTTCTTGCTTAGTATTCCAGTGAAAGTCTTCTTGCTTCTCTATTCTTGTCCATAGTTCCTCATTCTGTTCAGAATACCTTCCCATAAGTTATCCCTAGGGGACCTCTTCTACGTCTCCCTTATGTCAGGCCAACTCTCCTTCAAGCTTATCTGAATGCATCATAAAAGTTCATCTTCCAAATACTTATATAAAAAATAGCAAATTTTATTATTTTAAGAGCTTGATTGAAAAGGTGATTCTAATATTTAGTTAGAGATATTTTATTTTAGAATAAAATGCAGTGTAGGACATATTAATAATAATGGTACCATAATAAACTAACAACCTAAGTTTCGTTTTTATTATTTACCAAGTTCTAAGCAAAATACTATATTTCTTACCTTGTTTATTCTTTACTCATATATATTCCATTGATGAGGAAAATTAAAACCTCCCCCATGTAGGTGGTAGAACAGATGGTATTTGAACTCAGGAGGTCTGGCTCCAGATCCTTCTCTCAACTACTTCAGTGTGGATATAAGAACCATTGTTTCCACGTGTGCCTACGTTTTGGACTATCAGGACAGTGCTGACTATTCTCAATAATATAATTGAAACAAATTCAATAAAGAATCCAAATAAAATTAATTCAATTATAGTTAACTATGATATGCTAATAATTAGAATTAAAATTAATGTAATTAAATATAATTTTAATTAAATCTATTTATTAACAACTAATATTTACACAGTTTCTTATAGCTTATAAATTACTTTTATATGATCTCATGTGATTTTCATCACAAATATGAGAGAAGGAAATCTCTTTGGCTACCAATTTACAAATAAATGCATTAGATTCATTCAAAGAATTCAAGAAAATGATCCCCAGTGTTTGAACATCAGAATCCTTCCACTGCAAGTTATTGTTTCACAACTTTGGGAGCTCTAAGTACTAACCCTACTTAGAAACCCACCAGTTGTTGAAAAAAGAGAAGGAGAAATCACAACAATCCTTTTTTGCATATTTAACTTCCTTTTTATGCTTCTGTGTCAGATTCAGCTATTGACTGTGAGGAAGAAGAAAGAGCATTGGAGACTGTCCTACATCATGAAGATGAAAGACAGGAATAGTCTCTAGAGGAGTAGTGATTCCACAAGGCCCACAGGGCAGGTTGATTGGTGCCTACGTATCTCTTGTTTCAGTGTCTCTCAGACTGTTGTACAAGAGGCTCACAGAGTGCACGATTCCGTGGTGTTAGTGAACGTGAGCCCCTTTCACTTCTGATTTGCTAGCTAGGCCAGTTATTGCAACTCATCTGAAACCTGTGGGAAGTCAAATGTTTCAAAATATATATAAAATTAACTAATTTTACAGACCTTCCTGAAGAAGATTACTGTCGATGTCATTACTACTTTTCTTAAATGATAATTTTCAAGTTATAGTCTTGCGTGGATATTAACATATAACATAGAATCCTCTTAATGATTTACTGAGAAAATAGAGAATAGTATCTTTTTATTAGCATTTTTTTAGCAGTTCAGAAATATCTCTTTCAGACACTGTTTGACCTTGAACTAAATTTAAAACATCATTTAAATGACATTTATTTTACATACAAAAGTAAAATTGTTTATATTTTACATGCTACCATTACTAAGTACCACAAACTGACTGGCTTAAACAACAGAAATTTACTGTTTCAATTCAATTCATTTCTGGAATCTAGGAGTCTGAAATCAAGGTGTCCTTAGAGCTCATTTTTTTCTGAGTGTTGTGAGGAATGAATCTGTTTCAGACGACTCCTGTAGGCTTATAGTTAGCCATTTATATGTTTACAGGGTATTCTAACTGTATGAGAGGCGGCCTCCAAATTTATTCTTTTTATACTGACTGATTTTAAGTTGATCCCTCCTGAAAAGACCCATTCTCCAAAAAAGGTCACATTGTGAGATGCTGGGGGTTAGAATGAATCTAATACATTTATTTGTAAATTGGTAACCAAAGAGATTTCCTTCTCTCACATTTGTGATGAAAATCACATGAGATCATATGAATTTTGAAGGGGAACAATTCAATCCACATGACCACCTTTATGATATTTTTCTGTACATAATTTCTGAATAATATATATTTCATGATTATTTATAGTATAAGTCCATAAACATAATATGTAGCCCAATACAGAAATATCGACAGGAATTATGAGAAAATTATTGATAATTCAATACATCTATTAAAAACAGATAACATGTTAATAAATGGCTAAAAATGTAGCAAAATCAAAATCCACATGAAATCAACAGACATTATTACAACATTAGAGAACATATTATAATAGTAAAGAACAAAGATGAAACTTTTCCGTGAATGCTGGGAATTTCCTAAACATCAAATATGTCAACTTCTGACTAAAAAAAAAAAATAACAGTGGAGCTGAATCTTCTGATTATTCATCTCTCATCTGGAAATGTGGCTCTTATAATTACCAGTTTGAGGTGAAAAATTAAAACATTTGTTTTAATGTTTACCTGAAATGATTAGATTTATTGTTTCGACGTTTCTACTTTACTATAGAAATAAATTTAAACCTATGTATTTTAAATTTTTTAACTTTGTTGAAATTTCTAAGTTTTAGTGTATTTTGGTAGCTTTTGAAGTTTTAAGAGGAGTTCTTTTCTTGGATTTTTAAATATAACATTATATTAAATATAATTCCTTATCTTTTACTGTATTTTATATTCAATCTCATTTTCATCTTTACACTTTATTCTTTTATTCCAGATATGTTTATTGAGCATCTATTATGTACCAGATACCTTTCTGAGTACCGGAGATATAGAGGTAAACAAAACAGGCAAAATCTTTACCTTTGTGGAGTTCAAGTTTCATGGAGGTAGACAGACAATATACAAATAGCTAGTGAATTATACAACATATTGGAAGCTATAACAAAAAGTTCTGGTGTTTTAAAGAGTTGTTTATAATTTAAAATGGATTCTCTGGGGAGTCCTCATGGAAGCATTTGAACAAAAACATGAGAGAGCTGAAGGAGCAAGTCATCTGAAAATTTGGGGGAAGAGTATAGATAGAACCTTCGGTAGGGCCATCTGAAGATCAGAGATTTTAGCTCATAGAAAGGCCCTGAAGCAGAGAAACAGCTTGGGAGCCAGTGTGGTTAGAGTATAATAGAGAAGAGAAGAAAAATAAATTATGGGATTGAAGAGCTATGGAAAGGATGAGTGAGTAGTAGAGATAACTTTAGACTTCTGCATAGTATATTATGATAGTTCAAGTAAAGCATCCTTCTCCAAATACCAAGATAGAATTCAACCACTCTTTATCTTCGTCTCCAGTCACTTAGTATGCCTCATTAAGCTAATACTTTAGAAAAGCCATTCCCAAGCAACAACTACAGAAAGCATTACATAAAGTACAGAGACAGGGAAGTTAATTTCCTTAGGTTTTGTCATTGTACTGAGGACATGGCTACAAAATATTATATTCTTATCATTACCACTGCAATTAGCTACAAAGGAGGCATACTGTGTAACTGAACTCTGGAGTTTAAACTATTGAGGCAAGAACAAAATTAAAGTTCTGCAGCTTGTATATTAGCTCTGGTACAGTGATGCGACCAGAGAACATTTAAGAAAATAAACATGAATCAAAAATGAGAAAAATGAGAATCTCTGTCAGGAATTGTCATACACAGGTAAGACTTTCTTTTATTCCCAATGATGTGTATTTGGTTGTTAATATCAGGACAACACTATAGTTGTATATTGATGTTATATATAATTTGATATAAATGTGTTTAACTGTTTAGCACACTACATACACTTTACTGAATAGACCTGATTTAGTTTAGTTTAGTTTTATTTTTTCATTTTCGAATATGTATTCTGTGAGTCTATTTTGAAATTCCGTAATAAAGAAAAATCTTTCACATATTATTAAAAAGTACCCGCACAATTTCAAACTGTCTGTATAATTGCAATCAGAGTGGTATCTGGAATATCTTTTGTGAAATAATTTCTGATTAAGGACTCTTTAGTCCATGTGTATCTGCTAGTGGTTCCAAAGACAAAATAATTCTCATAATTTAAAAGACAAAATGTTATTTATCAGATTTGTATCTTGAAAGCTTTTGTGGATGGAAATGCAGATCCCTGGAGATTGAAATAATTTTCTGTCATCTGGAGTAATTTTCAGAAGAGTTATTAATTTTTGAAGGGCCGGAATTCTAAAGATACTTTCCTTTCCCTCCAAGTTTGTAATGCAATAAAAGAGACACAGAACAATTTTTATTGGGTGGGTGTTATGCTAGTAATGAGAACAGAATTATTTTCCCCAAATTGAGAAATAAGCCTGTAGTGAGAGCTTGAACCATCTAAACCAGATAGGAAGGACCATGTACAATGCTTCATTATATTACACATGCACTTACTATGTTCAGCCTCTTTTAATCCTGTTAGAAAAGATTCCTCACATTAGACAATTTATATCTAGTCAACATTTTTATTGAAACATGAGTTAAATGCAAAGAGACTGCATTTTCAGCAAGATTTTAATGTAGTTCTTGTTATGGAAGAACGAAAACCAAACACTTTACCTGCTACTGAGTACAATTAAAGTATAATTAAAATCTAATGGATTTGCTAAAGCACTTAATGCTGAATAACATTTAATTCTGCACACTGTGAAAGGTATCATATTGATATAATTAATTTTAGTAGTCAAATGAATACACTTAATATGAAGTAACATTTAAGGATTATCATACAAACCAGCAAACAATATGATAGTTTCAAGACATTGTATATGTCTGCATATCTTTTTACTTATACTTCTATAAATTAGAATGGAAACTGTAATTCCGAGAGAAGAAAGTAATGTAACCTACCATAGATGCCTCTAGTTTTACAGCAAAAACATGCTTTTTAATTCTAGGATAAAATGTTTATTAAAATCATTTAACATCTTCTTTATAGGGAGTCTAAACTTATTTATAATTTTAATTTTATTTTATTTTATGTTATAAATTGTGAAAATCATTTAATCTGTAAGGCTAAATGAAAATACATACAAAATACACATAAACCAGACACTGAAGGTTTGTAATTTTACAGTGCATGAAAAACATTAAGCATGCAAACTACTTAGCAATATGTTTTACATGATAATAAACTGAAAAAGTTGATGGTTTAAGCTAATGAATATGGGACAATGGAGTGAAAAAGAGCAAAGAGAAATTTTTCTTCAATTTCATTTATTAATATTATATGTTTTTGCTCTACACACTCAAGTCATAGATATAATAAATATTCCATGTATAAGGTGACATTGCTGTCCCGGGTACTTGGTCAAAATGAAACAGGGAAATAGTTTCTGTATGAAACGCTTTGATGGATTAACTCATATTCTGTCTCCCAGCATGTTCCTCACCTTCTGAACTTCTGACATTGTAATACTTGCACCTATGATCTTAATCTACCCAGCGTCCTGTTGCTTATTACCACTTTTCTTGTGTTGTGAACTTTGGATTTTACCATGACCATATTTCAGACTTTACAATGCCATGAGCGAGTATCACTTTCAACTTAGTTGTTGCCAGGATGCTGTGTCTTGATCAAGCCCTTGTGAGAGGACTCTAATGGTGTGACTGGTGGTACCTGGACAATAAGTGGATCAATGAATTAACCAGGGCATATCAATGATGAATAGCTAGGAGTTAGAATCCTTTAAGAAATGTGGAAAAAAAAAAAAGTAACCTAGAGGCTATTTTTTTTTTTTCCAGCTACAATGCCAATTTTAACAAAGCAATCACTAAAGATTTCTAGCAAATCTCAAGAAGTATTTGTGGCTCGACATCAACAAATTGTAGTTTGTCTTTCTTTATGTGTTTATTCCATAAATGTATACTAGATGTATATTACAAAGAAGGTACTATGGTGGTTTCCAAATAATATGCCAGATATCAGGTCCAGACAACATTGCCTAGATATGATTTTTCCTGACCTTTTCCATAAAGTACAACTATAAACCCTGGAAAAAGTGTAAGAGGCAACTGATAGAAATTTCTGAATCTTATAAAGAACAGGGTGAGAATGACTGGGGACTCCAAACTCGAGAAACAACAGAACAGCAGAGCTCTACCAACACAACAGAATCTGGCCTTTCCTGACTTCCAGTCTAACAAGAGAACATAATTCAGATAGGCTCAGTTTTGCCCTAGATCGATGGGGAGCACTGTCAAAAAACTAGCAGATGTGGCAACATTGGCAAAGGACACCCCCTGAGAGTCCTGCTGATAACAAGCAGTCAGGGGAAAAACTCTCCTTCTTTACTAGGATGGGCCCTCCCTTTTCCCACTGAGATAAACCAGGTGGCTGGACGGCATCAACTAAGGGAATTCTACTTTGATAAGTTTCTAGCTTAGCAAGTCTCTCCTGTGGACCTGAGAGCACCCTCCTGTGGACTTGAGAGCACCCTCCTTCGTGTAAAGACACGAGGCAACTAAGGGGTATCCAGACATGAAAAGTGGTCTAACATGGAAAGTCTTATTTTTCTCCATGGAAGGGAACTCCCTTCCCTTACTTAAGGGTGGTAGGGCCTAGGCAAGCTCTTAGTGCCCTCTTGGGCAGCAATAGAGGGACTAATAGGAATCTCAGGGGAACCAAATAAACTGAGCAAACTGGAAGAATACCACAAAGGCTCAGAGAATTAAGTTGTCAATAGAACTCCCCTGGTCAGAATGTAAAATTTTACTCTGTCCACAGCTTTTATTTTTCTTTCTACTAGTTATTATGAGGAAAATTAATTGTTTCTCACCAAAAGATAATTAATGCATTCTAAATTCATATTATTTGGGCTATCATGGACTTGACATATCTGCACATTTAGAGTTCGGGATCTGAAAATAGATTTCAAAAGAAAAAAATGTATGTATAGACAGTCAACACTTGTAAGCTTTAAAAATAAAGGAATAACCATTATAAAATTTTAATAATAAAGTAAATTTAATAAAGTGTTTTAAAATAAATGCTGGTACATTTAAAACATTCAATTTGGAAACATTTTCTGAGAAAGCAAAGGATTGAAACTCTGTTCATAGCCCCTTGGGATTCTACTAGTCTGTGGAACAATAGCCTCAACACTTCTACAAAAAAAGGGTAGAGGGTTGGAAAGTACTTCAAACTAAATCCTCGCTTCATAGTTACATGATGTAAATTAGTATATTAGCAGGTCTGAGAAGTCTTACAATAAAGGATTCATTTTAATGTTGTTCAACCCAGCTTGTTGAATCCTTCACACACAACTTTTAAGATTCTGAATTTTAAAAATATACATATTTTTATATGTATTTTTATATGTATA
>NW_011888806.1:2327531-2332437 GCF_000151845.1 Pteropus vampyrus | reverse complement strand
TCAGCCACAAATATGTCTTCAGCTTTCATGCAGTATTCACAAGCACCTTTAACTCACCAATGATAAGAAAGTTTTCAAGGTCTTTTTATTTTTTCAGTAAAAAGGAAGACTGGTAGATTAAAGTACACAGTCTTTTATACAAGCAGAAGACTAACAATACTCAAAAGTATTACATTAGTAAATGGTTGTGAAGATAGAGTAAAAGTATGTGTATATCTGTGTGTGTGTATGCACACATGTGTGTATATCTGTTTTCTTGGTGCTGTCACTGAACAGATTGTTCAATCTTGACTGATATTATTATCATTATTACTATCACTATGAATGTTCTTACTGTTTATTTTTTGCCAGTGATCGCATACAGGGACTTAGAACTCTCTTCTACCAAAACATCCTAGTAGAAACTGAAATTATCTAATGCGATATATTTTTAGTCTAGTTTCTAAGACTAGAAAAACAAAAAAATATTTCAACTTGACCAGAGTCATTTGGAATTTCAACCTTAAAAAAAAAGAATACGATTACTCCTATTGTCTTTACAATAGGAGTAAAAAATCTCCTTTGAAATACTTAGAGTTGTATGAATAGGAAGTCATTTTATTGACTTCCATTTTTTTTTTATTTAATGAAATATTCACTGAAAGAATGATGTAAAATGTTCATCTAGGAAAAACAAATAGTATGTTCACTGCTAAGAGACTTAGAAATTAATAAACTTATTACAAAAATGTTATATCCATAAACATGTATACTTTTTCAATGAGGTTATGAACTATAACATCTGAAGCTAATGCTGAGTAATTAATTGATTTTAGAGCACAGACTTTTGTCAGTATTTGTCAGTATCATGTTTTTGCATTTGTAGTTTTCATATTACTTTAGTTGCAATTTCATATTTATTTCTATAAACATATATTTCAAATAGTGGGTGGAAATTAAGGCAGCCATATGGCTCAAGGAAACAAGTGAGAGAATGAAATCTCAGAGACACAAATTCCCTGCTTTGCTTCTCTTCCACATAACCTCAGATCCGAGAAGATAATCTAAGTAAGTTTTATTGGCTCCTGTTAGGCAAGCTTCTAAATTTGGAATTTCTCCTTGACATCATTGTATTATTCAATAAATATGAAATAAACATCATATCCAATATATATTTTAAAGAAGAGAGTAAGCATGAATTATAGATCTACATGGAAATGGCCCAGCACCTTTACCAACATCATTTAAATGCCTCTCTCTATGTGATTCCATATCTTCCATTCAGTTTGGGGAAAAAATATAAACCTGCAAAGAAGCGTAAGTAGTTGGTAGCACCAGGTTGGTAAATTAGATGACCATAAAGGGCAGAACCAAGAAAGGATAAACATGGGTTTCTCAGAAGCAGTCTCCATCCAAGAGCAACAGGAACAGATACAGAAAGAGGCAGTTTCCATGGAAAGCTATAAAAGACTATCATTACCTTTGAGACACATAAAATGTCTTTAAAGTTCAAGACTAGAGCTCTAATCCTACTTCAGTGCATAATTATGGGCAAATCTCTTACATTTTCTGGGCTTCTGCGTTCTCTTCCGTAAAACAGTTGAAATAATGCATGGTTTAGAAGATTAGTGTGAGGTTTTAATGAGATAGCATACTAGGATACAGCTGGGACATTAATTCACAGAATATCAACTAAATGAATGTATTTATTTGCTAGATGCTGTGCTAGATGATAAGACACAGTATTGAATATCTGTTTCTTTTTATTCTTTAGTAAAGTAATTCCTGAGTTTTAGTGTGGCTTATAGCCTCCAGAGAAAAATATAGCCTTTTTTGTCTCTTGCTACTTCTGCTTACTGGAATGTAGAAATTACAGCTTAAGCTCAAGTGGCCATGTGGAACCATTAACTGTATTTTATGCATAGGTATACCTGGAAGATTTTGTGGTTTGGTTCCTGGCCACTATAATAAAACAAATAGCACAATAAAGTGAGTCACACAAATTGCTGGGTTTCCTTGTACATATAAAAGTTATGTTTATACTATACTACAGTCTACTAAGCATGCAGTAGTGTTGTGTTTTTAAAAAGTGTATATCTTAATTTAAAAATACTTTATTACTGAAAAATGCTTATCATCTTTAGGGCCTTTAGCAAGTTGTAATTTTTTTGCTGGTGGAGGGTTTTGCCTTGATGTGGATGACTGCTAAGTGATCGAGGTTAAAGGTCAGGGTGGCTATATAAATTTCTTAAAATAAGATAACAATAAAGTTGGCTTCATTGACCGACTCTACCTTTAACAAAAGATTTATTTGTAGCATGTGGTGCTGTTTGATAATATTTTACCCACAGTAGAACTTCTTTCAAAATTGCAGTTAGTCCTCTCAAAACTTGCTGCTGCTTCATCAATTAAGTTAATGTAACACTCTAAATCTTTTTTTGCCATTTTAACAATCTTGATAGCATCTTCACCAGCAGTAGATTTTATCTCAAGAAATCACTCTCTTTGCTCATCTATGAGAAGCAACTCCTCAACTGCTAAAGTTTGATCATGAGAATACAATAACCCAGTTACATCTCCAGGCTCCACTTCCAATTTTAGTTCTCTTGCTACTTCTACCACATATGCAGTTATTTTATCCTGTAAAGTCTCGAACATCTCAAAGTCATCTCTGAGGGCTGGAATCAACTTCTTCCAAACTTTTGTTAATGTTGATTTTTTGACCTCTTCCAATGAATCATGACTGTTTTTGATGACATTTAGAATGGTGAATCTTTTCCAGAAGGTTTTCCATTTATTTTGCTCAGGGCTATTAGAAAAATCACTGTCTATGGCAGCTATAGCCTTATAAAATGTATTGTTTAAATAATAAGACTTAAAACTTGAAATTACTCCTTGATCTATAAGCTTCAGAGTTAATGTTGTATTAGTGGTGCATTGTCAATGAGCAATAATATTTTGAAAAAAAAAATCATTTTTCTGAGTAGTGGGTCTGAACAATGGGCTTAAAACATACAATAAACCATGTTGTAAAAAGATGTGCTGTCATCCAGGCTTTGTTGTTCCATTTATAGAGCACAAGCAGAGTAAATTTCGCATAATTTTAAGGGTTCTAGGATTTTCAGAATGGTAAACGAGTATTGACTTCCACTTAAAATCACCAGCTGCATTAGCCTGTAACAAGAGAATCAGCCTGTCCTTTGAAGCTTTAAAGCCTGGACTGACTTCTCCCTAACTATGAAAATCCTGCACAGCATTTTTGTCCAACAAAAGCTGTTTTATCTACACTGAAAATCTGTTGTTTAGTGTAGCCACTTCATTAATTATCTCAGCTAGATCCTCTTGCTGCAGCTTCTAGGTTAGCACTTGCTGCTTACCCTTGTTCCCTTTGTGTTATGAAGATGGCTTCTTTCTTTAAATCTCATGAATCAAACTCTTCTAGCTTCAATTTTTTCTTCTGCAGCTTCTTTATCTCTCTCAGTCTTTAGAAGATTGAAGAAAATTAGATTTTTGTTTTGGATTAGGTTTTGGCTTAAAAGAATGTTGTGGTTGGTTTGATCCTCTATCCAGACCACTAAAACTTTCTCCATATCATCAATAAGGCTGTTTTGCTTTCTTTTCATTTGTGTGCTTACTGGAATAGCACTTTGAATTTCTTTCGAAACAACTGGGCTAAGTTTTTGGTGCAAGAGGCCTAGCTTTTGGCCTATCTTAGCTTTCAATGGGCCTTCTTTACTAAGCTTAATAATTTCTAGCTTTTGAATTAAAGTTAAAGACTTGTGACTGTTTCATTCACTTGAACACTTAGAGTCTACTGCAGGACTCTAAGTGTAATCAAGTAAATTAATTAGATTAATTTCAATATCATCATTTCTCAGGGGATAGGGAAGCCCAAGGAAAGGGAGAGAAATAGAGCAATGCCCAAATGGTGGAGCAATCAGAACACATAAATGTATTGATTAATTCACTGTCATTTTTAGTTCATGACACCTCCAAGTAATTACAATAGTAACATTAAAGATCACTAACCACAGATCCCCATAACAAATATAGTAATAATGAAAATGTTTGCAATTTTATTAGAATTATCAAAATTCGACACAATGACATGAAGTGCACAAATGTTGTTGGAAAAATGGCTCCAATAGACTTGCTAGATGCACGGTTGTCCCAAGCCTTCAATTTGTAACAAATGCAATATCTGAGAGGCTCAATAAAGTGAAGTAAAATAAAACATGGTATGGGTGCACTGAGAATGACAAAGCTGCAAGATCAAAAGAGTCTTGGTCCCTGCAATCTCTGTGAAGTCACTGTACCAGTCATAAACTGACTCAACATGAAAGTGTTCTGTAACATATAAGAAAAATGCACTACCATTTTTAAATATTCTGAGCTTTTTCTAACTGCTGCTAAACCCATCTTACTTTGAACCAGATAAAAACACTCCCAGTTCTCATATAGAACATTTAGTAAAGAAAAAAAGAGAATCGAATAATTCAGCTTGCCTACTTCTAGAACCCAGTGTTCTTGTGTGGTCAGAAGACCTAAATTAGATCTGTGCTAATGGTTGATAAAGCATTTTATAGGACCCAATATGAGACCTACTGAAGCCAAATATTTCAGATTCAGACCTCTGAAAATTTGAAATTTTCACAAGAGGCCAGTCTTAGGAATCACATAGCATGACTCTTCATTGCGTCTCTGAGCAAATGGAATTTTGCAGTTCATCCTAAAAAATGCCATGAGACTGTCTAGTCAATGTTATAATGGTATCCAGTACGTAAGGGTTGGTGACATTTGAAACTGCAGGAAGTAGTTTTGAATGAAATCGTGAAACACTATGTATTCTTTTAAGATGTCTAAAGAGAAGGCAGAAATTAGTATGTTAAGTGATCAGAATGATCAACTAAGCACAGATACTGTAAAA
>NW_011888806.1:2306832-2327481 GCF_000151845.1 Pteropus vampyrus | reverse complement strand
TAACATTAAAGATCACTAACCACAGATCCCCATAACAAATATAGTAATAATGAAAATGTTTGCAATTTTATTAGAATTATCAAAATTCGACACAATGACATGAAGTGCACAAATGTTGTTGGAAAAATGGCTCCAATAGACTTGCTAGATGCACGGTTGTCCCAAGCCTTCAATTTGTAACAAATGCAATATCTGAGAGGCTCAATAAAGTGAAGTAAAATAAAACATGGTATGGGTGCACTGAGAATGACAAAGCTGCAAGATCAAAAGAGTCTTGGTCCCTGCAATCTCTGTGAAGTCACTGTACCAGTCATAAACTGACTCAACATGAAAGTGTTCTGTAACATATAAGAAAAATGCACTACCATTTTTAAATATTCTGAGCTTTTTCTAACTGCTGCTAAACCCATCTTACTTTGAACCAGATAAAAACACTCCCAGTTCTCATATAGAACATTTAGTAAAGAAAAAAAGAGAATCGAATAATTCAGCTTGCCTACTTCTAGAACCCAGTGTTCTTGTGTGGTCAGAAGACCTAAATTAGATCTGTGCTAATGGTTGATAAAGCATTTTATAGGACCCAATATGAGACCTACTGAAGCCAAATATTTCAGATTCAGACCTCTGAAAATTTGAAATTTTCACAAGAGGCCAGTCTTAGGAATCACATAGCATGACTCTTCATTGCGTCTCTGAGCAAATGGAATTTTGCAGTTCATCCTAAAAAATGCCATGAGACTGTCTAGTCAATGTTATAATGGTATCCAGTACGTAAGGGTTGGTGACATTTGAAACTGCAGGAAGTAGTTTTGAATGAAATCGTGAAACACTATGTATTCTTTTAAGATGTCTAAAGAGAAGGCAGAAATTAGTATGTTAAGTGATCAGAATGATCAACTAAGCACAGATACTGTAAAATGGGAAAGAAATAGAGTTGCAGGAAGCAAATAAATAAACAGTTGTAGTCTCCTCAGTGCCACAACTGATGGATCTCTTTCCTTTTATATTGTATGGGTCAGCCTCCAAACTAACCTCTAGAAGAATATATATAAAAAATAATAATTGATCTTGCAGATAGTCATTGCAGTTAATTCCTAGAATGAAAACAGCACCTCATTACTCTTCGATGGGTTGTTCAAGCAAAACAAACAAAACAAAATAAAACAAAACAAAAAACACAAACAAAGATCAGTAATCTTTTGATATTAAAAGAGTAATGATAAAAGCAATTAAAATACTAGAAAATGAAGGAGAAAGCAATTGCCACAGAAACATTTATTTCAGAGCGTATATTGAAAGCTTTAAAAGAGACACAAGCTTTGTAGGAAAAGGGCTAGGTATTGATTTGTTCAAGTTTTAGACACTCAACTTCATGATACAGATGATAGATTACTGAGCCCAGCCATCAAAGGAATCCATGTCTTTCTTCAGAAAAGAAAAAATTACTCACAAAGTCTTTCTGAATCTTGATTTTATACTCTAAGAACCTAGAAAGAGAAAGAATGTTATCACTAATTCTCTCTCTTTTTTCATTTATAAAATGATAGCTGCCCAGATAGTAAAAATACAACAATACAACAATAACAATAAATGACTATTGAATTTAAGATTTCCAATACATTCCCTTCTCTGACCTGATTGTGTGCTTCTTTCCTTCTCAATTACACTTCTCCATTCTGGCCTTTTTTCAGTTCTTCAAATATGTAAAGTTTTTTTTCATTTGTTTGCTTTTCTTTTTCCTCCAAATTAGAGCTTTGCACAAGCTGTTTACTCTGCCCAGAATGTTTTCTTCTCTGACTGTTGCTTCTTCTCCTCATTGAAGGTTTAGCTCACCTCCTTCCCTCCATTTCTCTATCTCTTCTTTTCCTTTATTGCACTTGTTTGATTTTTTTTCCCTCCTCCTTGGACGTAGTATTGTTTGTTGTCTTCTCTTTATTTGATTTTCTATTTTCTTAGCAGTGCATACTGAGGGTCTAGCACAGTGTCTAGCAGATAGTGGCCTGCTACTGATATAGGCTGAATAAGTGAATAAATAAAAAATTACTGCATATCCTTCTTGCTTAGCTTGTCTGAAAATATAGTTTCTAAATTACAAAACAATTTAACATATAGCGATAAAAGTACTTGTTGAAAACAAAATATTAATTGCACTGGAAGACTGTCATGATGATCCTAAAGCACATGTGACAGTATCTTTTCTGAGGAAACTAATAATACGACAGATTTTTTTTTTCTTAAAACAATGCAAATTTGTAAAATTTTTTTCTAAAAAGAAAATCTTCTCTTCAAAGCATCCTGTTTATAATTTGACACTAGCACAGTTTACTTGTAAGAAAGAGAAGCAAATTATGTTTTTTTTTGTTTGACTTTGGATAAAACTATGTAGATGGGTGAAAAAATATTCAGAAAATTATATTCTATCAAAATAAATTTGGTATGTTCACTCTCTATAGATCAAGGAGCCATCATGCAAGTAAATACATATAGTAATTGAGTAAATAAAGTCAGATCCAAGAAAAATAGAGGTGACTGACAAACATTATTAGAGAAATTAAAATGTTATTACATTCACAATTTTTCTTTAATGTTCATGTCTAGAAATTAGCAGATGGCTACGTCAATAATTTTAAAGCCATTAAGAATTGGCGTTTGACATAAATTGAATATAACCTGTATACTTTAGACAGTGGTTTAAGTGTCATATTAACTCCTAGTCATTCTACAATATGGCTTTTAAAGTTATTAAAATTAAACATTTTGTGAGTCAAGAAACACTGAAATACAAATTCAATACTTAATTCGCAGTAAAATATTTCAATAACCTTAAATAGAAAGTAATATTGGCAAACACATTCTTTAGTCTATAGCCTGTACTAGGTAAGTATACCATAAATAAAGATGATAAATTCTTGGACTGTAGAATTAGTGGATTACATGTTTGGCAAATAGAAAATTTTTCATAAAATAGTCAGAAAAACCTTGTTTTTCTCCAAATATCTCCTAAAATGTGTGTCTCAGAACACCTTAGTATTAGAAACTACTCATTTCTCTAAGAATGAATTGGCTGAAGCATTTGACTTTTACGTCTTAAAGAAAGTCTTTATAAATGCAAATAACATCATTAAAATCTGCAGTGTAGTTCTGAAATGAAAATTGGTAAAGATGAAAATTTATTTAAAAAATTAAAGACATGGTGATAAATATAACATAAAAAATCAAGTTAGGAAAGTATATTAAGATGTTTCTCAGGGAGATCCTCTTGTAATTACGTCAACATTCCATAAAAATTTTAAAATTGGGATAATGGAATCATCTAGAAAACTAGATGTTTCAAGAACTCACTACATTACCAGAAATGTTTGAGTAATACCCTTTTATATTTCTTTCTCTTTAAAGATGGTGATTCATACTAACTGCATGATTGAGAGAGGGACATTTTATACCACAGACTCTTTGGAAAGCAGTAAGTCCTCTGGCATACTTAACAACATGCTTTGTTTTGAAGATAATGAGGACATTACAAGCTGTTCGGGTCTTTTGTCTAAAAATTCCCACCAGAGGCTCTTTTAAGCCACTGTGGTTGTCAGTGTTGGATTCCTGCAGAGCCTAAGTCTGGTTTTGCTGCAGCGTCAGCTGTTACTCATGCTTGTTGGGGCCTGTGTGCCATTCGTGGGAACATACTCAATGTTATGAGAAATTCACTCACTTTAGGTACTCTCGCTTGGGGGCATAATTTTGATAAGCTTTTCAAACTTAGATTCTTCTTTTTGAAATTCTAAGCACAGTGACATATGTTAACTTGCCTTGCCCCAACCTGAAGAGAAATGAAACAGAACTAATAACTGGCATATGGTAATGCTATGAAAGACCACATTAAATGAACAGTATGAAATATCATTACACATTTTAAGTTTTCAGAAGGCCAATGTTCCATCAGGAAAAATTAACTTGAGTGTTTTGACTGAGGGGACAAAGTTTAGTCTTAAATAATGAATCATAATGGACAACTGCCTTGAACAAAGAATTTCTTTATTCTTAAATATGTCATTGCCCTGCAATTAGAACAAGATGATATGTCAAGGGAATACATTTTAGTGACATTGCTTTAACAATTTTAAATTTGTCCAGTAAAGTTTATGTCTTCGTAAGACAGATAAGAACCAAATGATTTTTTTAAAAAAACTGCTGAAGAACGTAGAAGAGAATTACCTGAATTCTGAGCCTAAAGTCTTGAAAACAATCAGAAAGAACCACATTATGGTTAGAAAAATAGAAATAATATGGTATAGAATATAGAAATGGAATGGTCAACTAAATATGATATAGGGTTTTTAAAGAAGGCATGAAAAAATAGATGAGAAACTATTTTTTTCTACGTATGCATGCATAAAGCTCAACTGAAATGAAAAATAATAAGAATTAACTAAACATCTTCTAGGAGGCTCAAATCATTAAATATACATTGAAGACAGTCTATGGGATCATTATGGCAATATAGCTTAAAATTTTTATTATAGAAAATAATACATATGTAAAAGTGAAATGAATAGTATAATAAACTTTCACGTACCCAACATCTAGGTCAAAAATTATTAACACTTGGCCATTCTTGTTTTATATATACTCCTGACATAGCCCTATCTGTCCCCATATACTTTTTGACTTTTTTATAAAGATAATATGATTCCAATGACTGTATTGGGTAGTTTCTTCTAGTACACAGGACAAGTTAAATCTAAAATAATAGTAATAATAATCCAAGAAACCTACATAGATACATTATTGTGCACTCAATACTATCAGGAAAAAAGAAAAGATTTGGCATTGGAAAAACATTGGTATTAAAAAAATGATTTTTAAATGACTTTAAATAAATAGTAACAAATAATAGGATAACTACACTCTTAAAATAACTTAATGCTCTATCTTATGCTATATGAAGTTTGTGAACTCTTCTATTCTAACTTGAAGCTTAAATGTTAGATAAAGCCTTACTCTTACAAGCTTTCCGAGGAATTCTTAATGGGATTATACAGGTATATTTTAAGTTAAAGAACAAGAAATGACTTAATTTTTAATCCGAACTTCAAACATCAAATTGCACAAAGATTTCTGATATTTCAAATTAATAAGTCTGATTGTTAGGTAGCTAGTCAGACATGAGCAACAGGGGAACAAAGGAATAGGGGCTCAGCCTAGACACCACCCAAAGAATACCCCAATGGTAGTAGAATTCTGGGTACACACATACGCACTAGGCAAAGTTATATAAGAGCCAGGTGTCAATCAAAATGACCTCACTTGCCAATCACCTAGGAATGACTTTGGAACCACCCATCATGGCCCAAATATAAGGCAGATACTCCCACTTCTGGGCCTTTTTGCTCTTCTGGGCTCCTCTTCTTTTTGCCTCCTCCTTTTTTGCCCTCCTAGGTTCTATTGTTTGTGGCCTTTTTGTTGATTATAGTGCTGGAACTATTTGCTTCCTTGGGGCATCTTTGTCTTTCTAAAATATACTTTTAATAATACTATTAAATCTCAATGAACTGTGATTCTTCTCTGCCATTTGAGGAAGAACCCAGGAAAAATACTAACTTCACATCAGTGCAGTCATTATCCCTCTCTGTCCTCACTACCATTGGGGTGACACTGAATTCAGATTGGGCCCAACAGTGACAAGACCAAAGATAAAGAGAAATTCTAAATGTCAGGAAGAGTGCTAAATACAAAAACATTTCTTGACTGATTGATTTAAATAAGTTAAAGTCATTATGCTATCTCAATCCTATTTTTTCTTGTGATCTACACATTAATTGAATGTAGATTTGCTGAAGCCTGTGGATAGGTCAGAAAAAGGAAAACAAAAACAAAAATACATGTGAAGACATTAGCCAGTCACTTCGGCTTGATTAATAACTTGAGAATTGTTTCTCCACAAAAAAATATTGAAGCCTGTGGTTTATTCAAGATATTACTTGGTTCTCTATCAGCAGTTCAAGATGTATCTATAGAAATCAGTCTTTGTTCTATTTTCCTTGAGGTAATTTTATACCAGGAATTTTATATCATATTAAATTATTCTCTTTAATATGGAAGGAGAAAATATTGGCCTGAATTCCATAGTGCTGTACAACATGCTTTATTTAAGTAGCTAAGTAGATGAAAATTTACTTGCAAAAGTGCAAATCCTCACTGCGATAGATTTTTCAGTAATATAAATGAAAGTCAAATTAGCTTTATCTTATTCAATGGCAAGTGAAATTTTGCAATATGTAAATATTATACTTAACCTGCCATATAGAGCATTACGGCCCCCCTGCTGTTTTTCAAGGAATCTTAGAACTATAGCACAATCCCTTATTTCGTAATTAATACTAAATTGTCTTTAATGCCTTAAAGATAAAATATTAATATTGTTTCAAAAATAAAGCCTTGTTTATTTTCTATAGTAATCATCATAGACTGTAAGAAGTCTTGGAAGGGAAAACTGCCTGAGATGAAAGTCAGCAAAGGACAACTTGCACTTGGATTAGGCTTCAGGTACAGATTGATACTGAAATTTATCCTGAAGAAATCACAAGTGACACACTTCTGATGGCTTTGGGGAAGTGGTGTTTACCATTTACAGCAAATTGCATCAACTGTAGTCTTGGGCTTTTGGAGATTTCTTAATTTCAACATTATGTTAAGAAGAAAGCAGAGCAGAAGGAAGGAGGAAATCCTTCTTTGAGATGAGGCTGCAAGAGCTCGAAGGAAAAAAATGGTTGAATATAAAGAAGGATAGAAGGAAAAGAGCTGGTAGAGAGAACTTCTGGCTTTGGCGCTAACCTGCTATGTGACTTTGGATGCATTACTTAGCAGCACCAATGTCAAATAGCTGCCTCCCAACAGTTCTATCATTAATTAGACCATTTGTGTAAAGTACTTGTCCATAGTAGGTACTCAACAAATCATAACAAATTAATACATACATATTCCAATATTCAAAACACTTTTGTATTTTTAAACAATAACTTTAGAGTTAACTAATGGGCCATAAGAGAAATTGGTCTCATTAATTTATAATAATTCACATTCATGAATTGTTTTTATGACATAAAAAAATTTCATGATTTTGAATGTTTAATTATAGATACAGTTTCATGTTAATGATAATATTGACACTCTAAAGTTATTTTGCCTTAGAGAATTTAGATATTTATTGTTCATTTTAATTCATGGAGAATTTATACATGTTCCTTGGACAGTATTCCTTAAGTAAGAAATTTCCTTTCACAAACATGAATTCTTAAGCCTTTGGTATACCACTAGGGAATGACATAAAATGTACCTTTTCTCATAAGTTGATGCTGAATCTCCAAGTATAATAATCCGTATATAGTTTCCTAACCATTAGTATTATAACCTTACATAATCCTGACATAAAGATGAGAGAAATGTTCTCTTCCCCACATCACCTGCATTCAGATAACACAATTGGAGTGCTCCGTTGCTATGGTGAGCATTACTCTAGAAGTGCTTTTATAGGAAGTACAAAATAAAATCACCTAGCCTCTCAGAATTATGAAAATTTCTTAAAACCAGCAAGTACATCATTGATCAGGCAATGGAAAAAAATACCTGTAGTAAACTGAACTATTTAGGATTTTGAATGGTGAATCTCTGGATTCATTGCAGTCTCGAGCTCTCTAAGAGGGAAGAATCATTTAAGTTTTATAGTCTCAGGTGTTTTGTTTTCTTCTTCTTATTATTATTTTTTTTTACCGTGCTTTATAGGTTTATTTGAGCAAACAGCACAGCACATGGAGAGGAACAGTCTTTGAGCTAGCTTAGTTTTATTAGTTTTGCTCTCTCAAGTGCTTAAGCCATTTTGACTGGCTCGTGTGAGTTCTTCTCAAATAATTTAGTTTGCTGTTTGATTCTTCAGCACCAAGGCTGCCTGCCGACAGGGACTGCATGGCTGATTTGGGTTCTATGTCCTGCATTTCTCTTGACATCTATTCAAAACAAAAATGAACTGATATCAAAGTATGTGTGAGATGGGGAACAGGCTGTGTATATGGACATATGGGAAAACATGGCAGGGTGGTGTCACTAAATTACATATGAAAAACAATTGCTTTTTCATCTTAAACTGGAAGATATGCCATCATTTGTTTGTTAGGAAGTTCATGCTGAGGCTTATTTTTGCTTTGAAGATCATAAAAGAGTTCTCCTGGGAACTGCAAAGCAGATTATCTGAGGATTTCAAAAGGTTATACAATAAAATCTGGGAAAGTGTCCTAATCATTGCCCTAATGACTCACCATATTCAGCCTCTTCCTTCCTATCTCATTGCTGCTAATGCTCATTTTATGTAAAAATCTCAACTGGAACTAACTAGGACATCTTTAGGATAATGTTAATTTCTAGGCAATAGTAATTTTCAATTAAAATTGCACAGTGTACCAGCGAATTGAAAGTCAGATACAAGGGCGCTATTTATGAACTTTCTGATTTTTCTAATCAGCCCAACACCCCATGTCTTTCTCAGAATTGGCAACAAGTTTCTGGTTTGTTTTCAGTTTTATGGCACAGTGCTTATCTGGTCTCCATTCCTCTCTGTAGAGAGGAGACAAAAATCTCCTCAAGACTAGGCTCAGGTCTCCTCAGGCTATCTTGAGGCCTGCACAGCTCAAGATAAGAGAAGAAAGCACTTCAAACAGCTAGGAATTAATCAGCCAGTCTGGCTTCGAGCTCAGTGTTATAACTGAGCAATTCAGTTTCAGAAGCTCACTTACATTAACTGAAATTATATGAAACAGGCTCATTTAATTCTTGTGTATAAAAGGCTCTTGAAGCACAGTTTAAACCAGTTACTTTGTGATGTCATGGAGCAAAGGGGCTAATTGAGCTCATTGGAAAGTGAAAGGCCCCTGGGTTTGTATCAAAGAGGGATTGGATTGGCCTTTGAAACAATTTCCTTATGTCTTATTCATACCTTTATAGCATTACATTTTGTACCATCCATTATCATTTAACCAGAATGTTCAACTCCTCCTCTTGTGTCAGTGTTATTTGTAATAGAGGAAGCTCTTTAGGGAATACATATGAGAGTTTAATTGTTCTGTGAACCAATGTAACTTAAGGTCCTTCTCATTGTACCTCAGAACATTTCTATATTTGAGCAATAGGATTCATTATCATGTTAAATAATTCTAAAAACAGACTTTTGTTATACTGGTGAATTTTAACGAAGGACTCAAATACAAAATAAACAATAAACCAAAGTATTTCTCTGTTTTCAAGTTTTCTAAGAAGATACTTTATTTTCATTAATAACAAAATGTGTGTACATATATTTTCTCATATATTCCTATTGGAATTAATTATTTTAATAACTTTCACATAAAAGCACTATTAAGGCTCATTTTCAGATTTCAAGGGCATATTTACACAATATAAGACTACTAATTCTCTCTCAAAGTTTGAGAACTGTCTTGAATTAGTTTATTAACAAATGTTATCTACTATCTGATTAAATGATTAGCCAATCAGAGTGATCAATGTATGCTAATGATAAGGCTAAAAGTAAAGTCCCAAATGGTTTTAAATCTATAACTCTAAACTCAGAATCATCTGTTGTAATAATTAAATCATTTGTTCTCTATATATCAGATAGCAGCCCATTAGCTTGTCAAAAATATCGGAAGTTTTTTCTTTACAGGCTGTTAGTAAAGCAAATAAACTGTTTCTCTATGTTATTGACAAGTTCTTAATGGATTTATTTATTAGATACAATGACCTTTAATCTAAAATTTAGCCATGCAGTGACAAACATTTAGGAAAATTTGAATGTCTCTAGTGTTGATTAAAATATGGTCCTTCATGAAGGTTAAAGTTGTTCAATACATTCAAAATATGCTTTGTGTCTGGCTAACTCAATAATAACACTTTAATTGTGACTTTGTTAGTCATTTTATAAAAATAAAACTGGTTTTAATAAAAAGCAAATTGAAAATCCATAACTCTTTGCAAAATGGTGAAAAGTTTTTCTTAAATACTGATTTGTATGGAGAAAGCTTTCTAAATAGGAGTCCAATACAGAAGGATTTTAATATGAAAGATAACTTATTCAGTAATTTACTAGTGTGTCTTATTAATTGAGAGGACATCGATAAATGCTGCTCACCATTCCACATGGACACATTCTGTCTAGACATTAACCTTAAATGACCTGAGTATCACTGCTGAGTAACATAAAAATTGGAAAATAGTCTGTTTATCAACAGGATAATGAATAAATAAACCATCACACATTTATGCAGTGAAATATTATAACATAATGAAAAATGAAAATCGTGCTATTACTGTATTGCAAGAATCTTAATTTTTTTTTTTGCTCAAAGATAAAAGTAAGATACACATTAATATACATGGTATAATCTTATGTCTATAAATGTCGAAACCAGCCAAAATTAAGGATATATTTTATAGAAATCCATGTAAACATGTGAAAAAACAATTACATATGAAATATGTAATTTTAAAAAGCAAGATAATAATAACATACTGATATGGATTGAACATATGATAATGTTGAAGGGAAGAAATGAAAGGATACATATTAACCTAGTGCTTAGTATAAGCCAGAAAGCTGAGATGAGTACTCACGTACAGTTTCTCATTTGTTTCAAGGTAGTAGTAAAAATCTGTCAAGTAATTAAAAAATCTGCAAGATAATTGAATAGAAAAAAAATGTTATTAGCAGCAAATGTTATTTGAGCACTTAATGATTTGGTAGGTGCTAGCATATATAATATTTTATTTCATGCTTACATCAAACTGAGAGAGACATGTTTTATTATTATCTCTATTTTTTTTAGATGAGAACTAGAGGCTAGCATAGATTAAGTGGCACACTTATTTTTACCCAATTAGCAACTTGCAGAGCTAAAGTAAAAACCCAGTTCTTCATAATTTCAAAGGTAATGCTCTTAATCTTTATCCCCATGATTTCTTGGGTTTATTTTTATTCTTTTTCATATGAAAAATTTCAAACACATAATGGAGTTGGAAGAATTTTATAACACCTGTTTTATTAATCTGCTCAAGTTGCCGTAACAGAATACCATAGACTGGATGGTTTAAAGAATGGAAATTTATTTTCTCACAGTTCTAGAGACTGGGAAGTCCAAGATCAAGGTTTAGAAGTGTTCAGTTTCTGGTGAAAGCTCTATTCTGGGTTTGAAATTTACCATCTTCCTCACATGACCTGTTCTTTGTGCACACATGGAGAAAATGACTTTTTCAAGTTAATCTCTGCCCCAATCTCTGCCTTCTGACATCCATCGTTCCAATGCTTTTCCACCATTAAGTAGATTCACCTGTTATAGAATTTCACGTAAATGGAAGAATATATGATATTTTGTTTTGCATAAGACTTCTTTCACTGAATATAATGATTGTGAGATTTATTTACATTGTTGGGTTTTTCAGTAGTTCATTTCTTTTTAATGCAGAATATTATGTTGTTATATGAATACACCACAGTTTGGTTGCCAATTATCCTATTGATAGAAAGCTGGGTCTTCTGGATTTTGACTATTATAAATAAAGCTGTTATAAACAGCTATGCAAGTTTTTTATTTTTATTTTTTTCCCATCACACCATTTATTCCAATCTCATCATTGAAAAGACTTTTTTTCCCCCTTTCGATGTTTTGGCATCTTTGTTAAAAATCAGATGACTATGTACAAGTGGATTTATTTCTGGATGAATGAGATATTTATTATACATGTGGGTACACTGAACCCAAGGTACTGACTCTTGCTTCTTCTTTCAAGAAGTTTTTTCATCTAATGAGGACAGTAGGCATGATAGCAGAAAGGGTCAATTGTCAAGTAAGTCTCACAAAATTCAGAGCTCTTATCCAAGGACCAAACATAATTAATAATTTAAAGAAGTTAGTGGCAAAGTTTTTCTATTAATGGCCAGATAGTAAATATTTTAGACTCTGTGGGCCACACAAACTGTGTCTCACATTTTTATTATTTTTGCTATTACGGCTGATTAGATCATCCATACCATTTACATTATCCTTCCTTTCTCAGGTAAAATTATTTAATTTTGAGTAAGTTAAATGTTGGGTATTGTGACTCCATGAGTCCTACGAAGACTCTAAAACTGAAGATAATATTCTAATTTTACAATTGAGGAAACTGAGGCTCTGATAACTTGAGTAACTTAAGGAAGACCAAATAGCAGAGGTGGGATTTGATCCCAAGTCTCCCTGAATATAAAACATGTTATGTGATGTCGTCACAGAGTTGTGTTTTGTTTGTGTGTTTGTTTGTGTTTTGTTTTTAAATCTCTGGATACTATTCTATAGCTTTAAAGCAAAAGAAGAGAAAATAGGCATGACTGTAACTAGCAAATGATAAGGAGAATACAGAGACTTAAAAATGACATTGGTTTTTGGTTTTTAGATTGTTCAATATTTTGATGAAATACCTTATCTTAGAATCCTGAGTAGTTGGGGGGAAGAAAGGGAATGCAAAATTGGACACATATTGGGACAATTGGAAAGGGCCAGACAATTATGTTCAATACAGATAAATACATATAAATTGAACTCCTATTGTCTTTCAATGGGAAATTGACAATGTCTAAGGCATGGTGGTTGAACTATAAAATATCATGAAATGAAGATCAGTTTTAATGAGATACAGTTTCATGAGTAAAGTTCAAAGTAGCCATGATATACTTGAAAAATAAGCTCATCTATGAAGACAATTAGAGTCATAAATTTTAGATGCTGTGGAAATGAGTCATCATTGATGACAAAAGATAGACATACTCTAAAACAGGTTTATGTGAAATAGAGTTTTAGTAAAAGTCTTTTGAGAAATGTCACAGCCCTTTATGACAGAATTTATAGCAAGAGTTCATGGAGGTTAGAACTTCTGAAATGTTCATTGACGATCTCATTACATAAATGTCTACATATTTTCTTAGCATTTAATTTTGTTTTATTATTAGTTTCAAGTATACAGTACATTAGTTAGACATTTATACAGTTTATGAAACGATGCCCCTGATTACTGTATCATGCCTCAGTCTTTACACATAGCCGTCACATTACTGCTGATTGCATAGAAAACAGTCTGGAGGATCCTCAAAAATTTTTAAAAAATTTATAAATGTTACATATTTTGATGTTTTATATATATGTTCTGACAAAGTAGTTTCTGTAATGATTAATATTTAAAACATTAAAATTCATTTATTTGAAAGAGAATGAGATTTCTGATTGGTGGGACTTTGCAAGTTTATCCAAATAAAAAGCTATGAAACAACTTGTCACCCACATAAAATGTTATAAAATATCTTCAAAGTGTTCTTTACTGACAGTTGTGTGGTAAAGTGGTGTAATGCAGAAACACTTAGCAATAGTTGCAAATTAAAGAAAGAATCACAGGAGATTAGTGCTCTCTCTTCAGAATGTGTGGGACAGCAAAATATATTGTGGGTTTAGTATAGTTTTCAAAAAGATTCTAAGCTTCTAAATTGAGAAAGAGGTAAGAAAGAAAAACGAAATGCACATATTTAATATTACTAATCTGTTCGATTGCTTTATTTTACGCAGCCTATGCAAAAAAAATTAAAGGATATAAGAATGAACAAGAGTGAATATACCTTTTCCAGTGCATCACCGATCTCAAGCCATTCTAAGACAACAGGAAATATATTTCTAGTTATAGTTGAGTGTATTTTTAGGAGTGGTTTACAAAACTTGAAAGAGACTTCAAAAGAATGTAAATATCATGCTCTGTGCTCTCCCATTCCTCCTAAGGTCAGTTTTTTGGCAGCATTCTTTTCAGTCAAGACAGTTTTCTTTGCCAGTACCAATCCACTGGGAGACAATTGTGTGCTGGGCAGCTGTCTTTTCAATGAGAGATATGTCTTTTCTTCATTTTTTTTTTTTTTTTTTCATCTTCTCAGGTCTAAGAAATCAGTTATCTTGTTGTCACTCCATATGCTCTACCATATGCTAATTTGACAGGAAGCTGCATTGTAGGCAAGTTTGTTTCTCCAGGATATCACTCCAGGAGAGTTGTCAGGACAGTCAAGACTATATCAACACGGAGATCAGTTCCATACCCATGAAATGAGGCCCACTGGCTATTCATATGCTCTCATGGAGGTGAGATGGTTTGGGGATGGTCAGTCAGAGTCTCTTCTCAGAGGTGATTCCTAAAAGCAAGCAATATGCTCTAGTGATATTCACTTTCACAAAAATTCTATGTTTGAATTTCTCATTTTAAAAGAGAGGATAAGCCATTTACAGCTTTTAGATTTGATAGTGACTTCATTCAACTCTGCTTGTTGAGTAAAATTGAAATGTCACTGTGGAGTTTTTGTTTTTTTTTTTTCCTAAAAGAATGAAAAATAATATTTTTTAAAATAAAAATAAATAGAATTGCTTTTCAAAATGTTTTGAGAAATTGTGCTTTTTTAAATCTTTACCAAACTACTTGTGGTAGTGTAGCCGCCTTTGGGCAATAATGGATGATATTAAAGGAGATTTAGAGAAGCAAATAGAGGGAAAAAAAACATATGCATATATTCCCTCTTTTAGTACCCAAAAGAGTTATTAAAACAACAGAAAAAGCAGAATGGAGTTTCAAAAACAGGGATGGTGGAGAGCTCCTAGCTTGTGCTCTAAAAGTGATTTGCTCCATGGAAAACAAAACAGCTTTTATTGTCTTACTCCCTGGAGAGAGCTTGAGACATATTAAATTACAACGTTAGAAACAAGAAAAATAATTACTAGCTTTCTGTAGCTTTCCCTTTCACTGCAGGAATCTGGGAGTGGGGCCTACATTTGGTTTTAAGGGATATCAATAAAAGTGGTGAAGATTTTGGCCATTTCTTCTACATTACACCTTAATTCTCCAAAGAGATTTCTGTTGTTGTTTGTTCTTGAACACTCACCTGTGGACACATCTCTAATTGTTCATCAAGCCAATCAGGTATTTTGTTAAAGGACCTTGACATTGAAAGTCATGTGTGTTTAATTAAAGCAGGGTGATGAGGATAATGATGATGATGATGTGTGATTTTCTTTAGTTGGAAGTGGAGGGAAAGTTGACTAGGAAGGGGACCACTGGTTTTGTTTTATATGTTTCTACTTCAGGAACTACTCAGTCTTATAGATCCTGAAATTCAATTTTTCTGAGCTCTATCCGGGCTTATAAGCTCTGTGAATTCAATGCTGACTAAACTCTCAAGGGACCAGTGATAAACGGTAGTGTCAATTTATTTACAGTTGGATATCTGTCTGGCCTTCAGTGGCTTCTCCAGTTTGTCCAGTGGGAATATTAGCAATTCTTACTGGGAAAATGTTTACCAGAATTAAACAAGACTGCTCAATAATCTGGCCACCTAAGAGGGAGGAATTTCAGTCTCACAGTACTTTTAACCCATTAATGTAGGTCAACATCAACATCAGGAAGAGCACAGTTGAAATATTTTAGATAAAATGTTGAGAAACAGAAGCATTGAAAACAAAGGGTTTGTAATCTTTTCTATCTTTCTTATTGTCATCAGTCCTTCTCAGCACCTATTTGATCCATTTGTTCCTGTAGGTTAATACCTCATTCTTCAAAAGTCCCCCTTCCTTAACCTGTCCTGTGTCCTGTAGCCTCTAGCACTGTCACATTTATTTCTCTCACCCTAGATTTCTCGGGGTGTGCATACAAGTATCAGAACAGAAACAGAGCACTGGCTTAATAAATTGTGAGGTATACCATACTAGTAACAGCTCAATCTATTTCAGATTATATTTGAAGAAACGACTGCATTCAGAGGATGAAATTTAAGGTCTTTCCTGTACAACTTCTTATGTTTAAATAATGGGAGATTTCGCTCAGCAACACTACATGGTAACTTTGTAAATATATAATTTCTGGAAAAAAAAAAAACTGATCCTTCTTTTCTACTCTGTATGAAACAAACTATAAATTGAGTATTTTGCTCATTCCCAGCAATCCTACTCATTCATTCATTTGTTCAACCCAGCGATAAGCATATAGTGTATTCTAGTCACAGCATCATCTTTAAGTGATGCAAACATTTAAAAAAAATAGTTTTACCAAAGATCTCACATGGCATGAGGAAGAAAGAAAAGATGATAATAACAACACTAATCATGATAATACTATCTACTATTTATTAATTGGTACCTACTTTTCAGGATCTATAAGACTGTCTCCACTCTTTCTATTACCTATTTAAGCCTCATAACACCATATACTATTATTACTATCATATATTATTATCTCCATTTTACAAACGAATAGAAGAAGTTAAGGAAACTGCCAAAGTCACACAACTTTTAAATGACAAAACTTAGATGTTAAGTCCCGCTTCTCTGACTCTGAAGGCTGTACTCTTATTCACAATGTTAGAGTTTTAGAAAAAATAGTTATAATACAACGCTATGTAAAAGATTTTAGACAATATACTTTGCAGGAAAAGAAGGAGGTAGTAAGAGGTTCTGTTCAAGGAATTTTTCAAATAGAAAGCATGACAGGAATTGAAGCTTTGAAGTGTCATGGGCCAGAAGATAAGACAGGGCAAAGAATAAGACAGAGAGATTCTAACCCTTCAAGAGAACCACAAAAGTTCTGTATTGTTGAACTTTAAGGGAAAGTAAAACATAAAAACTGGAGAGTTAGACAAAAACCAGATTCTAGAAGCCTTGTATGTTTATGTAAGAGGCTTAAACTTTGTTAGTAGTGAGGAGCCACTAAAGAATTTTAAAGCAGGAAAGTCATACACTACATGTCTGAATATAAGTCAACACTTAAAATAAGATTATCCTCCACTTATCCAGTTGGAAAATACTAAACACGCAATTTTTTAAAATTATGTTCTTACCACTCTTGGTGAAATAAGTATATTTTTATTAATTTAGATACACATTTATATACTGTAATATTATATTAAATAACAGATTAATTTAGAATTATTGCTTTATTTCATTCGACCATTCCACAACTCTCTATTCAGTATCTGTGGCCTTAATATCATCTGGCTCACTTGAAGTGCTTTCTGAGTTGGCTAGCTTACTTTTCCAGAGCACATCACTTCGCTTCCATAAAAGTTGTTTGAGATATAACACACCGTGAATCCATATTTCAAGCTGTCATTGGAAATTATATTCAAGCTGCAAGAATCCAGTTTCTTAAAAGAAATTATCTTATGGGACAAGATTGGAAATAGAACTCAATGTATCTCCAGAATTTATACTTACTTATTGTATTGTATTTTTTTTTATAAATGGTCATAAACTGGCTTGTGTACAACAGCATAAAACCCTTGTAACTGGTAGCTCAAAACCTCAAGACATATTAAATTTATCTTTATTGAGCACTTATTACGAGTTCTACATTTGAAAGATTCCTCTATACACGTTTAATTATGACTAAAGCCAAGTCATCTTAGATTTAAGATACATCTACTAGGGTATCTGTCATATAGAATGTACTCTTTAAAGCTTTCGTGATTGAATATATGATTATAACAGATGTAGTTACAAATAAGAGCTATTTTTAAAAATATGAATTTATTTTTAATTGTGTACTTTTATACTTCCTTGTTATTGTGTAATATCACAAGCTAGTAGAAAGCAGTGTGTGAGACTCAAACTTTTTGTAGTTCTGGTGAAACGTGGTTTTAATAAGTTTTGTCAGAGTTTAAAACTTGGATCATTTAGTGGGTATGAAATTGTATTTCTTTATTGCTCTAATACTTTATATTTTGCTTCCTGTAATAAGGAGCATATTTTTCTGTGTTTATCGATGATTTGGATTTTCTTTCTTGTGAATTTTTGTTCATATTATATACTCATTTTTTGTTTAGTTTTTCTTTTATCATTTATTTATAGTAATATTTCATATATATTCACCATGACTTGTGTTGAAGAGGCATTTTCCATTTCAATGGTTCAATGGAATGAAAAATGAACTATCAAACACATTATAGATTGAATGATGAAGAATTCTGTAGAAAAATGACTAAAAAAAGAAAATGTATACTTTAATGAAGAATCATAGGAGGATTTAAATGGTTTTAAGAAAACAAGCTATGTAAGTGCAAGATATTGTTAAACAGAAGGATAAAAAATGTAATATACAGTTCAGAGTGTACACATTAGTACATCCTTTGTGTTTTATATATTGGATATTGAAGTTTTGGGTTGTTTAAATGTCAGATTTTTTTTGATGTTTTTTGACATTTTCTATAAATCTAGAATCCATTTTTTTTTTTTTTTAACAGAACAAGCTTAGATTGTGAAATGTCACTTGCTATTACTTTCTTAAAATACAAGATTGAATATAGTGTATCTCTGTGGTGGTATATATGTAATACTGCAAAGAGTACTTGCAAAATATCTTGCATTGAGAACTAATTATTTTTCCTGGTACTTAGGTAAAAGTGGTGGCCTTTATTAAAATTCATGTTTTTATGAGGTGAAAAATCAAAGAACAGTCTGTACTGCCAGATGGTAAAAGAAAATCTGACAAAGATAGGAGTGTAGTTACTATTATTATATCAAATGAGAATGGTTTTATTTCCTCCCACTTCAGTAATAGAGCCTTTTACCTATATTACAGAATTCATAATACCTTACATGATTTACTTCTGATTTTCAAAGCTTTGTGAAATTGCTTCTATAATAATTATTATTCCCATTTTAGAGACTGGAAAACTGAGGCTCAAAATTTACATGATTTGGTCATAGTTAAGGCTCAGTTAATTTTCAGCTGAGCATATCCACAGTTAGTACTTAGGTCCTCGGAATTCTGGTCTAGATTTGTTTTTGTTTTTGTTTTGTTTTTCCTTTCATCTAACTAGATTCTTAATCTATATGTTGGGCCCCCAATGTTCTCAACTGGGCTTATCCATATATTTAACACACGAGCCCACTATAGATGCTAACACTGATTGGTGGAAGAATGTATGATGATTTTAAACATCTGTGTAAATTCTTTGATATTATTCCTATCAAAGTATGAAGTCCAATTCCCCTCTACTTGCATATTGGCTGTTTTTATTAATCACTTCTGATGAATAGAATGTGGCAGAAATGTTGCTGAATGATTTCCAGGCTAGATCATAAAAGGCAATACAGCTTCCTCTTGGCTCTTTCTTGGACACTTGTTCTTGGGACCCATTTGCCATGTTGTGAAGAAGCCAAGCAATCACATGGAATGCCTGTGTATGGAAGTTCTGGCTCCAGCTCCGATAGAGGTCCTAGCCAACCACCAGCTTCAAATACCAGGCAGGTAAGAGAATCTTCATCTAATTTCAGCCTTTCGACCTTCGAGTCACTCTAGCTAAAGATAGAACACAAACAAGCTATCCTTACATAACCCAGTCCAGATCACAGATTAGTGGACTAAAAATTGTCATTGTTTTAAGCCATTAAGCTTTAGGGTGGTTCGGGTACAGTAAATATAACATATAGCCGGATTCATTTTGCATACATTTATTTAACACTCCACATGTGCTGACACTGTGCTTGGTTCTAGAAATGAAAGAGGGAAGCTATCTACTATAATCTAGGTGCTGTGGGTTTTGGAAATAGATATAATTTCCCAAGTAATTCTCAAAATAACTCATTAAAAAGCCATAATATTATCTTCATTTGGTAGAAGAGAAACAGGAGAAGCAAAGTTAAGAAATTTGCTTAGGATCACACCATTGGTAAAAATAGTAGAACTGATTCTATGTTCTTACTCTCTTCCAGAATAAATAAAGATTTCTTCACATTTTTGCATAAGAGTTAATAAGAGAGTGAATGGTCATTTAGGTCTTAAAAAAGGTTTGGCAGAGGAAGGATTCATAAGGATACTCAGATCTGAAGGGAAAATTATAGCAGTCATAGAGATGCAAAGGGCCTGGGGACAGGTGGAAAAAACAGACTTTGGGCAAGTGTGAACATAAGGAACAGGGAATAAGTGGTAAGAGGCAAAGCTAGACAAGAGAAAAGAGCCAAGGAAAGAGTTGGAAAAAAATTATTTCCCAAGCCAAGGAATTTGCATCTAATTCTAGAATCAACAGAGAGCTGGGAATGTTTAAAACAAGGGATTGCTGGACTAGGTCATTAGCCTAAAAAGATAGCTTGGGTTGCTGTCTGGTAATATCATTTCACTATTAAAGCCGGTTAGGAAACTAGTATAATAATGCTTGTGAGAAATGAGGAGATACCTAAAAAAAGGAGAAGGAGTTACAATAAAGAGAAGTGATTCTAGAAGTATTTAAAATAATGATTTTTAATTACTTTGGGTATGATTTAGACAGTTAATTATTGGTTCTGGATTGGTGAGTCCTTGATTCAAAGAAGAGAGTAAAAGGTGTCTATGTATAAGAGGGAGGCTGAGTTCATGTTTCAAAATGTTGAATGAGAGAAATTAAAAAAAAATACTCAATACAAAACTAAAAGTGTAAGTCTGTAGCTCAGTAAAAAGTTCAGATTTGAAAGGTGAATATGTGGGAGTTAGTAGGAGGAAGAAGCAGATAAGGATAGAAATGAATGAAATTACCTAGTGGATACATAGGAGAACAGGCAGAGAATATGAACATGAAGCATGGAAGAT